>NW_028318372.1:2408333-2709375 GCF_062004578.1 Staurois parvus
CTCTGAAAGTCTCAGAGCAGGGGGAAATTCCAGAGGGTCTGGCCTGCAGAGTCTCTCAGCCCAGATCAAAATTTGACCCCTCTGACTATCTCACCTGAGTTGCTAATCAGTTCTTCAGTAGCCATCAGGGTCTAGCTTCCCCTAGCTAAACTAGGAGGGTGCTACATGTTATTTACAGACGATTGTTCCCAATGGTACGTGTGGAAGTCGAGGAGAAAAGCGTCACACAGAGCTAGGCTCTGTTCACACCAATGTTTTTTAGTGCTTTTTGCACAAACACACTACAGTCCATTTAATATGGTTTCCTATGGAACATGTTCATATCTATGCTTTTTTGAACTGCTGCGTTTTTGGAAAGGGTCAGGGACTTTGTTAAAAGCAAAAAGCAGCGTTTTTGCTGCAATAGCGTTCAATGGAGAATCTGTTGAAATGCATGGTAGTGCGCATTTTGCATTTTTATTCTGCCCAGCAACAAAAAAAATCCACTTTAAAAAAAAGCAGAAAAAAAACACACAGTAAAAACGCATCAAAACGGTTTCTAGAAAAAATTAACTGCGCAAAGCACTGCAAAATGGACAAAAAGCAAACTGCATAGGTGTGAACAGAGCCTAATGCAGGCCACACATGGGTTGAATTCTGAACGATTTTTTGTCCGAAAATCGAAAACGTTGTTCGCTCGGTAATCCGATGGTGCCATCAATGATTTCGAAAATCAGCCGACCAAGTCATAAAGTTCACCCCATATAACAGGCCAAACTTCTGTTCCTTCCAGGTCACGGCTCATATGCATATTATTTCTGGAAAAGCGATCATATGATTTGACCATCATTGAGTCAAAAATTGGTAGTTTTTCACGAATTTTCCAACATGCCCAATCACCAGAAAGGGGAGGAACCATGAAAATTGGCCAGTGCCATTGACCCACTAACAGA
This sequence comes from Staurois parvus, assembly GCF_062004578.1. Lineage (NCBI taxonomy): Eukaryota > Metazoa > Chordata > Amphibia > Anura > Ranidae > Staurois > Staurois parvus. The sequence continues at coordinate 2,409,266 of NW_028318372.1, forward strand.
GCGAAAATCGGCCTATTATTCTTAGGTCCGATTTTCGGACAAAAAAATGGCCGGCATAAAAAACTGGATGGCAGACAGCTGAAATCGATCACTCATTATTTTTTACAAGGTGGATGAAAGGAAGGAAGGAAGGAAGGAAGGAGGAAAGAAAGAAGGAGAGAGAGAGAAGAGAGAGGAAGAGAGAGAGGAAGAGAGAGGGGAAGAGAGAGAGGAAGAGAGAGAGGAAGAGAGAGAGAAGAGAGAGGGAAGAGAGAGGGAAGAGAGAGAGAAGAGAGAGGGAAGAGAGAGGGAGGGAGAGAGAAGAGAGAGGAAGAGAGAGAAGAGAAGAAGAGAGAGGAAGAGAGAGAGGAAGAGAGAGAAGAGAGGAAGAGAGAGAAGAGAGGAAGAGAGAGAGGAGAGGAAGAGAGAGAGGAGGAGAGAGGGAAAGAAAGAGAGAGAGAAAGAGAGAGATAAAGAGAGAAAGAAAGAAAGAAAGAAAGAAAGAGAGAAAAAGAAGGAAAGAGAAAGAGAAAGAAAGAAGGAGAGAGAGAGAGGGGGGGGGGGAGAGAAAGAGAAAGAAAGAAGGAAAGAGACAGAGAGAGAGAGAAGGAAAGAGAGAGAGAGAGAAAGAAAGAAGGAGAGAGAAAGAAAGAAGGAGAGAGAAAGAAAGAAGGAAAGAAGGAGAGAAAGAAAGAAAGATTAAAGTGGTTATAAAGGCTGAAGATTTTTTACGTCAATGCATTATCTGCATTAAATGCAGCTCTCCCCTCCAGCCGCCCTCCCCCCCCCCCCCATACCTAACTGAGCCCTATCTCGATCCAGTGATGTGCCAGTAAGGAGCTAGAGGGGGGGCCGGGCAGGGACATGCTCTGTGTGTCTATGGACATTTTACACACACTTCCCACCATAGCATGTGTGTAAATTTGATGGAATATGATGGCTGTCAGATGGAAGCAATTGTGCTGCTGTAAAACCCCTCCCCACCCTGAATGTTTGCCACCCCCCTGTGCTCACTGCCTTCATGTTTCCCGGGCTCCCATAGGTGGGCTAGGAACCAGGTGCCCCCCAGGCAGAGGGGGAGGAGACCAGCAAAGTTTGTTGTCATTTCACGGGCACGTGCAATCTATCTGAAAAAAAAAAAGAGTAATATATTGCAGTTGTGTGTATCTTTTACTGAAATGCTGCACTTGATCAACCATTGTGCCCATTGTGCTAACATCGTGTGACATAATACATTGGGACTGCCATTACTTTATTCTCCAGGGTCTCTGCTTTCAGAAAATACATAATGTTTGGGGGGTTTTAACCACCTCCTGCCCGCCATATAGTAATATGACAGGCGCAAGGTGGTTCTCTCGTTCTCGGAGGACGTCATATGACGTCCTCCCATTCTCACTGCGCATGCGCGGCTCAGGGAGCGCACAGCGCGGCGATCAGCGGTGCGCTGTGTCCCTCGGACACAGCGGATCACCGATCACGGAAAGAGCCGAAGATGTCGGCTTAGTCATGTGATCAGCTGTGTCCAATCACAGCTGATCACATGTAAACAGGGAAATGCCAGACATCGGCATTTCTCTACTCTCGAGCTGTCACGCTGACAGCTCGAGAGGAGAGGAGAGCCGGTAATCGGCTTTCCGCGGAGGGGACATGTACCCTGATCATCAGGGCACTGATGATCAGTGTGCCCTGATGATCAGTGTAGCCCCAGCAGTGCCACCTGTCAGGGTCCATCAGTGCCAGCTGTCAGTGCTCATCAGTGCCTCGTGCCAGTGCCCATCAGTGCCACATCAGTGCCTACCAGTGCACATCAATGCCACATATCAGTGCCCATCTGAGCTGCCTTTCAGTGTCACCCATCAGTGCCAGTCAGTGCCACCTATCAGTGCCAGTCAGTGCCGCCTATCAGTGCCAGTCAGTGCTGCCTATCAGTGCGCATCAGTGCCGCCTATCAGTGCCGCCTAACAGTGCCGCCTATCAGTGCCAGTCAATGCCGCCTATTAGTACCAGTCAATGCCGCCTATTAGTGCCAGTCAGTACCGCCTATCAGTGCTGCCTATCAGTGCCATATATCAGTGCTGCCTTTCAGTGCCCATCAGTGATGCCTGTCAATGCCCATCAGTGCCACCTACCAGTGCCTCCTCATCAGTGCCCATCAGTGCCACCTATCAGTGTCCATCAGTGCAGCCTATCAGTGCCCATCAGTGCAGCCTCATTAGCGCACATCAGTGAAGGAGAAAAATCACTTATTTACAAAATTTTATAACAAAAACTAAGAAAAAACATTTTTTAAAAAAATTTTCAGTGGTTTTTGGTTTGTTTATTTGTCTCTATTTGTCACAAAAAAAATGCTAAAAAATTTTATATAGGTACAGTGTTGCATGACCGCGCAATTGTCATTCAAAGTGTGACAGCGCTGAAAGCTGGAAATTGGCCTGGGCAGGAAGTGGGTATAAGTGCCCGGTAGGCAAGTGGTTAAATAATCTTCAGGCCTAAAATGATTTAAAAGTGTGCGCATAAACAAAAAAATAGTTCTGGCAGCAAAAGGATTAAACGTCTAATTTCCTTGCTCAGCTCCCTTTCCATTCCCCAAGATACTCAGAGGTAGAGGATAAACATCTGTCATCCCTACACCATGATTACTCTGACCGTTTATTCTAACAATAGGAAAAAAATAGATCTTTATAGATAGATTTCATCAAGAAATTCTATTCCGGGATTCTTTGTTTCTCTGCCTGATGACAACAGCGGCACTGCAGTGCATACAAATATTTTATAAAAAAACTCTGTTTGTTCTTTTACATCATTTGCAGATTGCCCCCTGATCCTTGTAATGCTACCTTAACCACCTCCCTACAGCAGCTTTTTTTTAGTTTTTTTGCACCCATGATAAAATCTGCATTTTTTTTTTGCTAGAAACTACTGTCCCCCCCCCCCCAAAAAAAAAAAAAAAATATGTACATATTTTTAAAGCAGGGACCCTGGAGAATAAAATGGGGGTAGATGTGATTTTTTACATTGCGCAATATTTGTGCATTTGTTTAATCACATGCATATTTTCAGGAAAAAATACACTAAAATGATTTATAGTGCAAACAAACACAACAGAATACTCAATTTATTTCTAAAATATAAAAGACGGGGTAGCATCAACTACATAGATATCATACATAAAAAATATAATACCCCAAATTCTCCAAAGGCAGCACTTTAAAAGCCTTTATAGATGATCAGTTTAGGGTTAATTGTAAATTATGGCCATACACATGCCTGCCCCACACTGCATTCTATATGGGGTACTGTAGCTATAGGGGTGACAAGGGTGCTTTAATAACAAAAAAATGTATTTTCATTTATTTTATAAATTTTTTTAACACATTTTGTCTTTTTTAACTCTATTTCTATCACAAGGGGGCCAACAAGCCCCCCATGTGATTGCATGGGCAGGTAATAGGTACTCTTTACAGAGACTTTGGAGTTCTATTACATTTGAGAGCCCCATAAAAGTGATCGGGTGGTCCTAGAACCACTTAAATCAGTTTTATCGGACAGTCTTTCACCAACTCCTAGTCCTAGTTCATATCTGTGCGGTCATGCGGGCCGCAATTTGCACAGGCACAAGAGCCCATTCATTTGAATGGACTCCTGTGCCCCGGGACACGCAGGGAAGAAGTCCCTGTGCTACTCTGGAAATCACAGCCCTCATGGGAACTGAGGCTCCCAGTACGGTTCCTATTTCCAGTGTGGGTGCCGTGAAATTCAAATTTATTTATTTATTTTATTTATTTCAGGTACTTATATAGCGCCATCAATTTACGCAGCGCTTTACATATATATTGTACATTAACATCAGTCCCTAACCCTCAAGGGTTGTACAGTCTAAGGTCCCTAACTCACATTCATACACACACATACTAGGGCCAATTTAGACAGGAGCCAATTCGCCTACCAGCATGTCTTTGAAGTGTGGGGGGAAACCGGAGTACCTGGAGAAAACCACACAGTCACAGGGAGAACATACAAACTCCAGGCCCATCATGATGATGTCCCATCATTGGTTTTAGTGAGAGGAATAGTGCCCCATTGTTAATGTTAGTGGGAGAAATAGTGCTCCTTCATTGGTGTCATATGGAAGAATAGTGCCCCATCATTGGTGTCATATGGAGGAATAGTGCTCCATCATTGGTGTAAGTGTAAGGAATAGTGCTCCATCATTGGTGTCAGTGGGAGGAATAGTGCCCCATCATTGGTGTCAGTGGGAGGAATAGTGCCCCATCATTGGTGTCAGTGGGAGGAATAGTGCCCCATCATTGGTATCAGTGGGATGCATAGTACCCCATCATTGGTATCAGAGGAAGGAATAGCACCCAATCATTGGTATCAAGGGGATGAATAGTGCCCCATCATTGGTATCAGGGGGAGGAATAGTGCCCCATCATTGTTGTCAGTGGGAGGAATAGGACCCCATCATTGGTGTCAGTGGGAGGTATAGCGTCCCATCATTGGTATCAGTGGGATGCATAGTACCCCATCATTGGTATCAGAGGAAGGAATAGCACCCAATCATTGGTATCAAGGGGATGAATAGTGCCCCATCATTGGTATCAGGGGGAGGAATAGTGCCCCATCATTGTTGTCAGTGGGAGGAATAGCACCCCATCATTGGTATCAGTGGGAGGTATAGCGCCCCATCATTGGTATCAGTGGGATGCATAATATCCCATCATTGGTATCAGAGGAAGGAATAGCACCCAATCATTGGTATCAAGGGGATGAATAGTGCCCCATCATTGGTATCAGGGGGAGGAATAGTGCTCCATAGTTGGTGCTAGTGGGATGAATACTATCCGATCATTGGTGCCAGTGGCAGGAATAGTGCCCCACTATTGTTTTCAGTGGGAGGAATAGCACCCCATCATTGGTATCAGTGGGAGGAATAGTACCCCATCATTGGTATCAGTGGGATGCATAGTACCCCATCATTGGTTTCAGGGGGAGGAATAGTACCCCACCATTGGTATTAGTGGGAGGAATAGCACCCATCATTGGTATCAGCGGGATGAAGAGTGCCCCATCATTGGTATCAGGGGGATGAATAGTGCCCCATCATTGGTATCAGGGGGAGGAATAGTGCCCCATCATTGGTATCAGAGGGAGGAATTTTATCCCATCATTGATGCCAGTGGCAGGAATAGTGCCCCATCATTGGTGTCAGTGGGAAGAATAGTGCCCCACCATTGTTTTCAGTGGTAGGAATAGAGCCCCATTGTTGATGTTAGAGAAGGAATAGTACCCCTCGATGTTGTCAGTTGAAGGAGCCCCAATAATGTTGTCAGTGGAAGGAATAGTGCACCCACTGAAAGGCAAGCAACGGACTGCATCTGGACCCCGAGCCGTAGTTTGGAGACCGCAGAGCTAGATGATGCTGGACTTCCTCCAGCCAGGAATTGAGGCATACTGTCTCTGACTTGGTGCAGCTTCTAATGCATACTATGAGAAGTTCACAGTGTGCAGTGAAATCAGAATAATTTCAGTACAGGACAGCAAGCTGTACAACTATGCAAGGCTAAAGGGAAGGCCAGAGCTCAGTATGTAACAAACTTCCCTTATTTGGTTCCTCTTGGCCTTTTAAATATACAATTTATATCTGTCTGATGAGTGCAAAGAATACTGTTACATCTTACTAGAAATCTGATAACTTCCTCTGCTCTTTGACAGTTCTGCATTGTATCAGTTACATAGTTCCCAATAATATCTGAGGACCTGCCCCTCATGTTATGGTGAAGAGGAGAAGGGGAGGTTTTTGTAGTCTTGACCTGCTTCGGTTGTCCTGGTACAATACAGTGAGTGGCCATTGTCACTCCAGCACAGGAGGTGTGTTACTGGCAGGATCACCAGGTGAAAAAAAAAGGACAAAAAGCCTAAAAAAAGGAAACTAATGCAGCCACCACATGTAAGGACTGATAAGTTCCAATAGATTACATCTTTGTTTTTGGATTTACATACATTTTAATTTTAAAAACATTCTGTATAATATTGCCACCATACCAGAAACCAGAAAAACAAATTAGACAAGCCACAAACCCGGATCATTTTACAGCAGCCCTAAAATGATTTGCAAGCTGCAGCCAGCCTGGAAATACAACATATTAAAACAACAAACTTCCTTAAAGTAGTAAAAAAAAAAAAAAAAAAAAGATTCATGTGTTATAGAACAAAATAAACACAGCTTGCATGCCAAGCCAACTGCACAGAAAAATAGAAAAAATAAACATTAAAAAACTATATTTCTAGTTTCCAATGTGTACATGAAATACACGGAACTGATGGACTGCCTACGAATAAGGTACAGAAAACATTGGGAGAACATCCAGCATTAGGAGCCCACCAACTTCATCTAAGTCAGATGATGTCTTGGTGAATCACAACACATACCATATACAGAGAGACCAGCAGCAGAGATGGTGATGGAACATAAGGGGTTAATACAAGCCGTCGGTGGTTTTGGCTCACAAATTATTATTTCCAAATGTACATCTATAATCAACAATTACAAATAAATAATAACTAGTAGCCCTCAAGCTCCACCGAAAATAAAATTGGCAATGTTATCCTGCACCGCCCATAGAGTCCCGACTGCACCCCCAATGCCCACTTTTTAAACCCCCTCCCCCAATTACCAATTATCACAATACATGCAAATTATATAATGTGTCCTTCATTATATATTTATATTATTATAATATTTATATTATGATTATTTATATGAGTGAGGGAAATGTTATATCATATGTATTCTGATGATAATAATAATAATATTTCTAATATATTATATTACCTATATTAATAATATTCTATTTAATTGTTATAACATTTTTATTATTCATAGCTATATAAATATATACTGTATATATTTAAAACTGAGACTGAGCTCTGCAGTCATTTTTGCAGCAGTTGTTTTCTTATTCTGGGTCACAATCCTGCGCAATGTCCTTTTGTCTCTTTCGGTCAGTTGACTATGTCGACCGCGCTTATACTTATCAGATGACATCTTCCCGGAGGCTGTATATGCTGTCATAACTTTTGATGTTGTACCCCGCCACATGGCAAATAAATTGGAAACTTCAATCACAGAGGCACCACAGAGGCACCAGCTAAGCGGCACCAACAATTTGCCCTCTTTGAAGCTTAGTAAGCTCTGACATGACTCTGTATTACTAGCAGCGCACACAGCGAATGACGAAAGTGAGGCTTCCCACCTGTTAGCTAGGTGTCTCATCACACAGCGGAAGCAAAAGAATGTTACATCACTTCCGTTTTCAATGAGAAACACGTCATCACTTTCACACCTGCATATCATGTAGTGTTTTCATTTTTCATCTAACCCCTGTGTGTGTATATATATATATATATATATATACATATATATATATACATATACACACAGACACACACTCTATATACACATCTAGCTACAGTGCATCCAGGAAGTATTCACAGCGCTTCACTTTTGCCACATTTTGTTATGTTACAGCCTTATTACAAAATAGATTAAATTATATTTTTTCCTCAACATCCTACAAACAATACCCCATAATGACAACGTGAAGTTCATTTTGAAATCTTTGCAATTTATTAAAAATAAAAAAAAAACCCATGTACATAAGTATTCCCAGCCTTTGCTCAGTACTTTGTTGAAGCCCCTTTAGCACCAATTACAGCCTCAAGTCGTTTTGAGTATGATGCTACAAGCTTGGCACAACAATTTTTGGGCAATTTCTCCCATTTTTCTTTGCAGTACCTCTCAAGCTCCATCAGGTTGGATGGGGAGCGTCAGTACACAGTCATTTTCAGATCTCTCCAGAGATGTTCAATCAGATTCAAGTATGGGCTCTGACTGGGCCACTCCAGGACATTCACAGAGTTGGCCCGTAGCCACTCCTTTGTTATGTGGGCTGTGTGTTTAGGCTCATTGTCCCCTTGAAAGATGTACTGTCGCCCCAGTCTAAGATCCAGAGTGCTCTGGAACATGTTTTCATCAAGGATGTCTCTGTACATTGCTGCATTCAACTTTCCTTTGATCCTTACTAGTCTCCCAGTTCCTGCCACTGAAAAACATCCCCACAGCATGATGCTGCCACCACCATGCGTCACTGTAGGGATGGTATTGGCCAGGGGGTGAGCGGTGCCTGGTTTCCTCCAGACATGATGCTTGGCATTCAGGCCAAAAGAGTTCAATCTTTGTTTCATCAGACCAGAGAGTTTTGTTTCTCATGGTCTGAGAGTCCCTCAGGTGCCTTTAGACAAATTTCAGGCGGGTTGCCATTTGCCATTTACTGAGGAGTGGCTTCCGTCTGGTCACTCTACCATACAGGCCTGATTGGTGGAGTGCTGCAGAGATGGATGTTCTTCTGGAAGGTTCTCCTCTCTCCACAGAGAAATGCTGGAGCTCTTTCAGAGTGACCATTGGGTGCTTGGTTACCTCCTTGACTAAGGAATTCTCCCTCAATCGTTCATTTTGGCCGGGCGGCCCGCTCTAGGAATATTTCTGGTAGTTCCAAACTTCTTCCATTTATGGATGATGGAGGCCACTGTGCTCATTGGGACCTTCAATGCTAAAGAAATTTTTCTGTACCCTTCCCCAGATCTGTGCCTTGATACAATCCTGTCTCGGAGGTCTATGAACAATTCCTTGGACTTCATGGTTTGGTTTGTGCTCTGACATGCACTGTTAGCTGTGGGACCTTATATAGACAGGTTTATGCCTTTCCTAATCATGTCCAATCAACTGAATTTCCCACAGGTGGACTCCAATCAAATTGTGGCAACATCTCAAGGATGATCAGTGGGAACAGGATGCACCAGAGCTCAATTTTGAGTGTCAAGGCAAAGGCTGTGAATACTTATGTACATGGGTTTTTTTTAATTTTTTAATTTTAATAAATTGCAAAGATTTCAAAATGAACTTCTTTCACGTTGTTATTATGAAGTATTGTTTGTAGAATGGTGAGGAAAAAAATGAATTTAATCCATTTTGGAATAAGGCTGTGACATAACAAAATGTGGCAAACGTTAAGCGCTGTGAATACTTTCTAGATGCACTGTATCTATCTATCTATCTATCTATCTATCTATTTTTATTAATATTATTTATATGAACGAGGGACACAGTTTACCATTTGCATGTATTGTTATGATATGAATATATAATATTCAATTGTTAGAATATTTTATTATAATAATGTTTATATTATTTATTTGAATGAGGGACACATTATATCCAGTGCATGCATTGTGAAAATGTGGGAGTCTTAGTGGGCATCAGGAAAGTTGAGGGTTACTAATTATTATTTATTTTTGATTTTTTTTTTTTGTTAATAGATGTACTTTTTGAACTAATACATTTTGAATCAAACCTCAGAATTCCTATATTAACTCTTATGTTCTGTCACAGTCTATGGTGTTGGTTTCTCTATATATTGCCTACAACTAAGGCCAAATGCATAACACATAGGAACCAATCACAATTCATCATTTAGTAATTGGACTTCAAGAAATCTGGTTGCATTTGGTAACTCAACTTTTCACATTCCTCTGTTCTTCTGTTTGCAAGTTAGAGGAAGGGAACATATTATATAACACTATACCACTTACCATCCACTGTGACGTCTATCTTCTGGATGGCTGACACAGTCGTTTTCCCCTTTAGGTTCACCTTCACAATATAAGTCCCCTCATCACTTAGCTGCAGTGTATTAATGAGCAGGGATGCGTTAGGTGGATTTAATGTAAACTTGTGCTGAAGTTCTAAATCCGGCATCACTGACTGGTTAATGGAAGTTATCAGATATCTGGCCTGGGCCTGAGACCGCTCCACTAACCAGATGATTTGGACGCTCGAGGCGGACTGGTTGACTTCATAGTAAACGGGAAGGATGAGCGGCTGTCCTTTGATGCCATGGATGACTGGAGCTGGCACAGTGAGCTTCAATGTAGAGCAAATGCTTAAACCTTTGGTAAAAAAAAATAGAAATATCTGATGTAAAACGATGCAAAAGAAAGTCTATCACCTACATTCCTATACTGTTTGTAACATATGCCAACACAGCTGAAAAAAAAACAACAATGATAACAAACTCCACCTGTCTTAGGATTTGCATTTCTTTCCATAATGTTTTTGGATTTCCAATGATCTGCCACATGGTACAGCCATGTCTGGCAGGGCAGGAGACCTGATTTTTCTCTGCTACAATCCAGTAGCATCTACAGGTCTTGTCCCTCCCCTGGCATGTGGCTGGACAGTGAAAATAGAAGCAGCCAATCAATGAGTTAATTCCCCTGCCACTCCACTTTCTCTGGTTTTCAGCATGCTCCTTGCCAGGGGCATAACAGCAGATCATTGGGCCCCTAGCAAAATTTCAGTGGGGGCCCCCCGGTGACCTTTTACTGTGGCACCTGGCAGTGCCGAGTGTGACAAATCAAAATGCCTAAATCAAGGACAGGAAGCAAGACAGCATAGCCAGTACATTACTAGATACAAGAGATGAGCTTGAGCATCCTCTGAACTCATCTCTAGCTGAACTCATGATCTTTTTTTTACTCCAAGGAGCTACTGGCTGGGTCATTCCCTTCTAGCAGTTCTGGTTAACAAAGAAGTGGGTTGTACATTGGGAATGACCCAGCTCATTGCAATAAAAAAAAGAGGTCAAGTGTCAGGACCTGAATCACCTGCTGGTGGTATTGTGGTTCCCAGGGCGGAAGGTTGTAGTTCTGGTGTCCAGCAGAGGGTGTCTTCCACCTGCCAGGCCAGCAGATCCCAGTAAACAGTCTCCACCTGATGCTGGCTTCTGGGAGGGTTATTTAGTTCCTCCTCTACTATTCCCTTGAGCTTCAGAGTTTTGCTCTGTTAGCCAGATACTGCTTGCTGGAGATTGCTTGCTGGCACCCGGTGATTGTCGAGAATTTCTGACAGGGGGGAACGGACAACAAAATAGTTCTCCTCCCTGTCAGCTCCTACACACTGCTTTGCATGGCTGTGCACAGCCATTTGGGTTCAGTGTTGCATGACTACGCAATTGTCAGTTAACCTCCTCGGCGGTATGATTATTTCCGATTTTTTTGTGCTGAAAGCGGTACCATTTTTTTGCATGGAAATATGTAGTTTTTAGGAATAACTCACTGAAATCTGTCCGAACAAGAGTCTAGTAAACATTCTGGGTATGATAAAACTTGAAACACGAAATCATAAATTATAATTTAATAAATAATCATAAAAAATAATAATATAATAATAATACATTTAATTCAATAATATAATCAAACCAAAAACACTGAAATTTGAAACACAGAGGCAAATTTGCACATCGCTGAGCAAAGTCGCAGAATCGTTTTCAGTGTCTGATGATGAATTTCCCCCACAAATCATTATAACTCAATTCTGCAAGTGGTTCTGATTTACTATCGCTGTTCTCTAGCCGGTCTAAAACCGCTTTTGACATAAAGGGACGCTTTTTGGACGCCATGGACTTTTCTACGTTTCCAGGCAGAAAGAACAGTCAAAATGCAGACAGGGGACAGGACAAAGCATTCGGGACAAAATGTATGTGAAATGCATTGAAACAGCAATGTTTTACTATATAATAATCATTTTTAAAAAAATGACATTTTTTTTATAATTTCAAATTTGTCGCCGGCTCCGGCGCCCGTACATCCCGAAATCACAGGGACTGGAACACGGAAGCCGGATGCCGGCATCGGCCGGAGGAGATGGCCGGGGACGCTGCAGGGGACACACCGCGGGAGCGAAGGACAAGGTAAGCGCTGCAGGGACCCCCTGAGCAACGCCGCATGGTAAGCCCGAGTGTAGCTTGGGGTTACCGCTCTTGGTACTCAAATTTTACCCCGAGCTACACTCGGGAATACCGCCAGGGAGGTTAAAGTAACACAGCGCCGTAACGCAAAAAAATGGCCTGGTCAGGAAGGGGGGGGGGGGTAAATCCTCTGAAGGGCAAGTGGTTAAACATTTTGCCAATCACACCTGTACACCCCCTATGGACCAGAGCATTTTACATTTCCGCTATGGACCAGTTTATTCAGCATTCAGCCATTACTAAACATAACAGGATAATACTTATATTTAAGGACAAACAAGGTTTCCTTTTCATGATATTGCCTTGCAACAATGATTTTAGTTTTGCAATCTTTAGACAATAATATGCAACAAAACTAATCAAAACGCACCTTTTTTGTTTTTGGATTTTCTTAACCAGTGTTAGTTAAAAAATAAATAATGTTACTGCAAATAAAATGTGCACGTTTTATTCTGTAATTTGTCCTTTTTAAAATGACACTAAAATTATTATTCTGATTCAAAGCATTGCAGTTATTTACAAATGATATAAAGTGTTTATTTTTCTTTCAATTTTGCGCTTTTTTTAATAGGAAATATGTAAATATATGGTAAATGTGTAAACATACCAAACAAAACAAAAAAGTTTAAATATTATTAGTAAATAAAATAGAAATAGACCAAAAAATTAGCAGGTAAATAATTGTTGAAAAGAGAAGGAGCCTAAGGAGTTAATTAGGGCAGATTTGAATAAACTAAGGGTTAATAAGGGGACATTTTATTAAGAAAAAAACAAACTTTTTTTTTTTTCACTCTTCAGGTTGCTTTAATGCTTTCACTGCCAGGTCCTTATGACGTACGGAGCTGACAGCGGACGGACGGACGGACGTGGGGGGGGGGGGGGGGTAACTACACATCCACTCTCCTACCCTTCTTGCTGAGGAAAGTGCAGCCGATAACCAGCAACTGTATTTACCTGGTGATCTCATTTGACACAGCTGATCATGTGGTAAAAGGCCTCTGTGATTGGTCTTTTATGACATCACATGATCACCGGGTGCGTGCCCCTGGGGACGCGAGGGAGGGCACGTTCTGGGAGGACATCATATGACGCCCTCCCAGAACTGGACAACCGTGCTGTAGCTGTCACTTGGCTATAGCACAGTTGGCAAGTGGTTAGCAGCAAAAAGTCAAAAATATTGTTTTTTTTTCTCAAAATTGTCAGTCTTTTTTAATAAAAATTTAAAAAACTCACTTTTGTGGGAGAAAAAGGATGTAAATGTCACTTGGGTGCAGTAACGCAAAAAATGGCCAGGTCAGAAAGGGGGGGGTAAATCCTTAGGAGGGCAAGTGCTTAAGGGAGGGTTATAACCCATGTCAGATTTTTTTTTGCCAACTGTGTCCCATTGGGAAGATTTCCCATCACTTCCTGTCTCATAGCCAAACAGAAAATGAGAGGAAATCCCTGCAAATTAAGGGAAATCCTTGGGGACATGCAGGTCACCAGAACTAGTATCCCCATTGGAAGATTTCCCCTCTATTACTTTTTTAGGGACAGCTCAAGATTTGGGATTTTCTTTTGCTTAATAGGGGTTCTAATCCATCTCCACTCAATCCAAAACTAAAAAAAAAAGTTTTGCCTTTAGTTATACAGTACTTTACCTGACATCATTTGCAGATGGAAGTTCACCCCTTTAATCTGCAGATGAATAAATAGAAAGATACAAATGTAATAAAATGTTACATGGTATCTTTGTATAAGCCATCTGAGCATTGTTTATAAACACTGATTGAGACTGCTTTTTGACAGCTAGAGCTGCCAACTTTTCTCTGAGTATATTGTAATGCATTAGGGAGAAGCAGGGCAGAGAGACTGGATGTGCTGCACGTGCCCTGTGTATAATGATGAAGGTTTTTTGGTCGTGTGATGCTGCCATGCCGACTTAAGAACTGGAGCAAGCAATCAGTGGCCAGACTTCAAGCAATCTTTTACCTTGACTCTCAAGCTGAAAAGTCAGACACAGAGTAAAGCTAAATATTTTACAGTTCAAGTCCAACTGAATCTTCAGCTTAAATCCACTAAAAAAACATCCTGGTGTATCAAGAAAAAATGTGTTTAATGTCTTACAAACTGTTTTCTTTAGAAAGTAGCCACAGCCTGAGCAGAAAAGCCTGTCCCATGCCAGAATGCTGCAGAGAAGGACCCTTGTGGAAGCAGTTATCTCTCTACAGAAGTCAAACACGTTCCCGGTGGAGACAGACCCAAATTGTTCCACTGTCTCACTGGTTGACTGCTTCCCCCTGCCTTCTGGAGGATTCTGAAATGTAGTAGGTTGGGAGAGTCAAATAGGCAACCTAAATCAGGCATGTCCAAAGTCCGGCCCGCGGGCAATTTACGGCCCGGGGGTCGGTTTAATACGGCCCTCCAACAGCCCTCCCTGCTCTGTGTAATGTGGCCCTCCCACGGCCCTCCCTTCTATGGCAGACAGTCTTCTGCTTGAGAGCAGAGGGCAGTGCGCATGCCTGACTGCGGCGCGTTCTCCCTGGTCTGTGTAAATGCGGCTGTCGCACGGCCCTCCCTTCTGTGGCAGACAGTCTTCTGCTTGAGAGCAGTGCGCATGCGTGACTGCGCCGCGCTGGGAGCGACAGAGGGCGGTGACGTCAGGGCCGGGCTTCCAGCGTGAAGTGTGTTTCTCTTCCCCTCCCGGCTGCCGAGCAGAGACTTCAGCTCCAGCTACCTTTTTCACCCTTCACATTAGTGCAGGTAAGTTTTTTTTAAATTTATTTTCAATACATTGTGAAAACTCAGCTGTCAGTTGATCTTAATGTTATGAAATGAAAAGTATGTCATTGCAATTAACTTGGCATAAAATAATTTATTTGCATTTAATTGTAATGGTTCAAAGAATGTTCGGAAAAATGTTCGGCCCTCCACCATGTTCACTTCATCCAATCTGGCCTTCTTTGAAAAAAGTTTGGACACCCCTGACCTAAGTTATGTGGTCCAGCCAATCCCTGTGGAATGGTGCCCAGTAGGTGGCTGGGATAGTGTAAAATAGTTTGAGGCCTGGGGCAGAGAGGTTCTTGTTCAGGAGGAGAAGTTCCCAGCCTGCCAGCCTGAAGGGTTGTTGCCCTTTGAGCAGTCCAGCAGTGATTTTTTTTAATTTGAGGTCCCAGCTGTGGTGGAGCAGAGGAGAAGGGAAGCTCTACTCTGGAGCTGACTGAGGGAGTTATCTAAGGATCTGGCCTGGAGACCTCATGGGTCCTCATCTGTGAGTACAGACCGGTGAGTGAGATCCAAGTGACCGTGTGCTGCTGCTATCCTTCTCGCATCAGTATCAGCCTGTGTTTAAAAGTGGACATTTCTTATTTAGCACAGGGGCTAAATGGTTAGCACTTCCACCTGGCAGTACTAGGGTCGCTGGTTCAAATCCCAGCCACAGCACCACCTGCCTGGAGTTTGCATGTTCTCCCTGTGCCTGTGTGGGTTTCCTCTGGGTACGCCGCTTTCCTTCCACACTCCAAAAGACATGCTGGTAGGTTAATTGGATTCTGTCTAAATTGTCCCTAATATGTGTATGTATGAATGTGAGTTAGGGACCTTAGATTGTGCGCCCCTTGAGGGTTAGGGACTGATGTGAATGTATAATATATATGTGTAAAGTGCTGCATAAATTGATGTCGCTAAGTACCTGAAATAAATAAATAATGATCTCCATGTGTAGTTCATTCCAATATTTGCTGCTGCAAGAACTGTGCTAGGTTTGAGAAAGAGACAAGTGTCCTCAAGTTACTACTTTACATTACTGAAGTATCCCCCAGTTACCCTGCACCCATCCAAGTTCAAGTTATAATAAAGCATCAAAAAAGGATACCCCTAGAGTCCTAGACTGTTCACTGAGCCGAAAGAGTGACTGAGATTGTTTGACTGACTGCCAATACACTGGTTTGGGAAAAGAACCCTGGAACTATTAAGTGTGCCCTTTAGGGGGGTGAGTGCTACACTAATTTTGTCTTCTTCAAAAAATTTTTCAAAAATACTTGTCCATATACAAAGCTACGGGACAAGGGGTGGGCGGGAGGGGCAGCTGCTATATGCAAAATGGTTTACTGTACGGATGGGGGCACCTTTCTTCTCTTACAAGGCTGACAGGGGTAGTGACAGTGGCAGTGACTTTGACATGTGAGTGACTACTGGGCATAGCACCCACTCCAAGCATGTATATCAAGAATGGGGTGGGGTTGGGGGTGCAGTTTAGCATCTTTGCCCTGAGCACTGGATGACCTTGTCCCAGTACTGCAAATACAATGCAAATACATGATTTATTACAGAAGGAAATGACAATGTCCTAGATAACAGTAAGCCTCTGAAGAGGTCATGTGCATGTCATAAGTTTATAAAATGACACAGTATGAGGATGCAAAGTACAGTGCTACAGAGTAACATTAAAGTAAAAGTATCAATGCAAAATGTAACACTACCCCCTTAGGAGTCGCAGAGTTTTGGGTCCCCCTACAGGTCTGCACAGCCAAGCACGACGCATTTTCTTCCACACCTGCACACTGGCGACAGTAAACAGTCCGCAAACTTGGTTTTGTAAGTTTAGAGAGAGCTCTGCAGGTCTCTGGTGTACCTCCTCAGACTCCAGATGAATTTTCCTCTTCACCCAGCTGCCTGAGGGAATCAGTGGGAAAGGGGACCCAGAAACCGCCAACTTAGAAAACAGTCCCAGATGAGGAGCTAACCGGGTTCTCCATCTGACTGCCCTCTACCCTTATCTGGCCCAAGGGGTTTAAGGCTACTCATACTGTCCTTCCTGATAGCTCAATGGGTAGGTAGCTGTCTTCAGGTTTTTAGCTGGGCTGGCTCCTTCCCTGCTGTTCAGGTTGTCCATCCTAGAAGATGGTACAGTGGAGACCCTCTTGACCAGCCCGCAGGTAGGCCCCATACCTGGATGGGCCCCCTCCCAGGCTCCACACTCCAGCCTTCACTCCATCTTCCACCCAACACTACTCCTCCTGCTGATCAGGCTCTCTCATACTTAACCACTTGCCGACCGCAGATAGCCAAATGTTGGCTTCACTGCGTCCTTCCAGAATGCTCTCTCCTGCGCACCCCTGGTGATCCCCGTGATCGCTGTGTCCTACATACACAGCTGATCACGTGATATGGTAAAAGGCCAATCACAGCGTTTTTTTACCACGTGATCAGCCGTGTCCAATTACACACTGATCTCCGGGAAATGCAATTGCCGGTTATCGGCTGCACTTTCCTAACACTGTCACAGCATGAGGAAAGTACTGCCGAGAACTGGCAGTTGTCAGAGGAGGAATCGGCACCGATCATCAGGGCACTGATGATCAGTGCCCTGATGATCGGTGCCCAGCAGTACCACCCAGCAGTGCCACCCACAAGTGCCCAGCAGTGCCATCCACCTGTGTCCATCAGTGCCACCCACCTGTGCTCACCAGTACCACCCACCAGTGCCCATCAGTGCAGTCCAGCAGTGCCATCCATCAGTGCCACCCAGCAGTGCCGTCAGTCAGTGCCACCCATCAGTGGCCATCAGTGCCGCCAGTCAGTGCCTATCATCAGTGCTAGCTCATCAGTGACGCCCATCAGTGCCACCTCATCAGTGCCGCCTATCAGTGCAGCCTCATCAACGCACATCAGTGCTGCCCTTTAAAGATTGTGGAATCTGGACACTGGTGAACAAAAGTAGACAAGGGCGCACTCTCAATGTACATTACCGTGGTTACGCACGTATTTATTGTGTAGACAAATAGATGTATACTCACAAACCAAAGGAAATTAAAAGAAATTTGGTAGTCTGCAAAGACAGTCAATAATGCTGTGCCCTTGATAGGGATAAACTGACGCGTTTCGGGAGACGTACCTCCTTCCTCAGAGCTCTGAGGAAGGGGGTATGTCTCCCGAAATGCGTCAGCTTATCCCTATCAAGGGCACAGCATTATTGACTGTCTTTGCGGACTACCAAATTGCTTTCAATTTCCTTTGGTTTGTGAGTATACAGTGGGGATCGAAAGTTTGGGCACCCCAGCTAAAAATTTGTATTAATGTGCATAAAGAAGCCAAGGAAAGATGGAAAAATCTCCAAAAGGCATCAAATTACAGATTAGACATTCTTATAATATGTCAACAAAAGTTAGATTTTATTTCCATCATTTACACTTTCAAAATAACAGAAAACAAAAAAATGGCGTCTGCAAAAGTTTGGGCACCCTGCAGAATTTATAGCATGCACTGCCCCCTTTGCCAAGCTTTGACCTGCCAGTGTCATGTTGTTGTCAGTGTCAGTGTCATTGTTCTCAATCATCGTCTGGGAAGACCAGGTGATTTCAATCTCAAAGGTTTTAAATGCCCAGACTCATCTGACCTTGCCCCAACAATCAGCACCATGGGTTCTTCTAAGCAGTTGTCTAGAAAACTGAAACTGAAAATAGTTGACGCTCACAAAGCTGGAGAAGGCTATAAGAAGATAGCAAAGCGTTTTCAGATGTCAATATCCTCTGTTCGGAATGTAATTAAGAAATGGCAGTCATCAGGAACAGTGGAAGTTAAAGCATGATCTGGAAGACCAAGAAAAATATCAGACAGAACAGTTTGCAGGATTGTGAGAAAAACAATTCAAAACCCACGTTTGACTGCACGATCCCTCCAGAAAGATCTGGCAGACACTGGAGTTGTGGTACAATATTCCACTATAAAGAGATACTTGTACAAATATGGTCTTCATGGAAGAGTCATCAGAAGAAAACCTCTTCTACGTCCTCACCACAAAAATCATCGTTTGAACTTTGCAAATGAACATATAGACAAGCCTGATGCATTTTGGAAACAAGTTCTGTGGACCGATGAGGTTAAAATTTAACTTTTTGGCCGGAATGAGCAAAGGTACGTTTGGAGAAGAAGGGGCACAGAATTGAATGAAAAGAACCTCTGTCCAACTGTTAAGCATGGGGTTGGATCAATCATGCTTTGGGGTTGTGTTGCAGCCAGTGGCACAGGGAACAACTCACGAGTAGAAGGAAAAATGGATTCAATAAAATTTCAGCAAATTTTGGATGGTAACTTGATGCCATCTGTGAAAAAGCTGAAGTTAAAGAGAGGATGGCTTCTACAAATGGATAATGATCCTAAACACACCTCGAAATCCACGGGGGATTACATTAAGAGGCATAAACTGAAGGTTTTGCCATGGCCTTCACAATATCCTGACCTCAACATAATTGAAAATCTATGGATAGACCTTAAAAGAGCAGTGCGTGACAGACAGCCCAGAAATCTCAAAGAACTGGAAGACTTTTGTAAGGAAGAATGGGCAAAGATACCTCAAACAAGAATTGAAAGACTCTTGGCTGGCTACAAAAAGCATTTACAAGCTGTGATACTTGCCAAAGGGGGCAGTACAAGATATTAACTCTGCAGGGTGCCCAAACTTTTGCAGACGCCATTTTTTTGTTTTCTGTTATTTTGAAAGTGTAAATGATGGAAATAAAATCTAACTTTTGTTGACATATTATAAGAATGTCTAATCTGTAATTTGATGCCTTTTGGAGATTTTTCCATCTTTCATTGGCTTCTTTATGCACATTAATACAAATTTTTAGCTGGGGTGCCCAAACTTTCGATCCCCATTGTACATCTATTTGTCTACACAAAAAATACATGGTTGACCATGGTAATGCACGATGAGAGTGCACCCTTATCTGCTTTTGTTCACCATGAAGGTGGGTAGGTAGGTAGGTAGGTAGGAACATATTCAGCAGTCCTTGCTGGGACCAGGTACCACCATGAGAGTACTTTGCAAGGCAGCTACTTCTACCTTTATAATACATTACAATCTGCTATAAACAGAATATTAGGAATACAGGACTTTAAGGGAACCTTTATTCAAAGACACCTTAACAAAGACTGGTAAAATCTAAAGTCTATTATTTTTGTTCACATTATTTTATTTTATTTTTTAAGTCATATTCAACAAGGTTAGGTGCCAATACAACAGGATCTGTATTTCTTCATCTATACAGACAATGTCCTCCGCATATCACAAGACCTGCTGCTTGGCTCATACATAATATATCTATTCACTCATTTTGGATATTCAATTATCCTTTCATTTTCAAGCCGAAACTTGCAGAGGGATGAGACCAATTCTCAACACGTTTCTCACATAATAAATCTGTTTCTTCAGGAGATAAATAGGAGGTGGTGGATAATTTAATTTTTGTTTTTTGCACTCAATCAGTCAGGTATTCCATCCAGCATCGCCCTGTATGTAGGGAAAGGGGGCCGCAGGGGATATAAAAACCTCCAAGGGCCAATATAAATAAACCAAAAGGAGAAAGTCAATGAAACATCCACAATGAATAGCTCCCTGCTGTGTATGGGATTATCAAAGTCAATCAAAGTTAGTCCAAAGTTTAAAAGTCAGGACTGATACAATGATGTGGATGTAATATATCTATATATATATCTTTCTCAAATGTCCACAAGTATTGAGCCCAGAAATGCAGCCCTGACGGAAATATTAATATTGAAAACTGACAAAACTTTTTTTTTCATTTTGGATAGAGTAAGGGAGGGTTATAACCCCTATCAGTGTATTTTTTGTCTTCTGTATCCCTTTGGGGAGATTTCCCTTCACTTCCTGTTCCAAACAAAGAAGTGAGAGGAAATCCCTGCAAATTAAGGGTCTTCCTTCGGGACCCCCAGGTCACCAGAACTAATGTCCCCATTGGAACATTTCCCCTCTGTTACTTTTCTGGGGATGGCCCAACATTTATTTTCTTTAAAGTTTTACTAAACCCACAACAGTAAATCAGTCTGTATATGCAGCAAAGCATGCTTGTTATACTCACTGTGGAACCTAAGGGGTTAATCCTCTGCATTGTATAAAAAGACCTTCTCCTTCTCTGTTCCTCCCCTTTTTCAAGCAACCACCTCTTATCTCCAGACTAAACCAAAGGCATGCACATGCTCAGTTTGGTGTGTATTGCTAGAGAGGTTTTTTGTTTTCTTGGGAGAGTGCATGTGATCAGCACAGGGCCAATCAGCATTGTCCAAACAGAGGTCAGGGGATTTCCATCCTCCTAGAGCAGAAAGAAAACTCCTCCTACAAGCTTTAGCTAGTGCTCTGGTGGACACTGATAGAAGTCACAAGACTGCTATATCCTGCTGATGAGAAAAGGTATTTAGCAGTTTATATTTACTAAAATAATTAAATTTCCATGTAGTGTGTACTGTTTGGAGACCAGATATAGTGAATGCAGAATCCAGGGTTTAGTAACACTTTAACTTTTACTTTCAATGATAATGGTAAACAGGACAAACAGAGAAGAAGAATCTACCTAACGAAGGTACAGACAGTGATATAATCCTAATAAGTGTTCTAATCCAGTTTTGCCTTTAGTTATACTTTAGGCCTGATTATGGCTGGTACTCCTTAAAGTAGTTTTAAACCCTTAGCTATACCCAATGAAGTGACTGGTCTCAGGTGATACACAGACATGTAACAAAACCTCCAACATAAATTGTACCTGTTTACCTGTAGTCTTCTCTTCTATCTATAGCTCGTCTATCTATATCTATATAACAGTTTATAAACAGCATTTCTGAGCTCCAGAAGGCAGGGATGGGGATCTGATGCAGGGTCATGACTAGGGGGCAGAGTGTGCATCCACGCTGGGCGCTGTGTTGAGGGGGAGCGTTATACTGACAGGAGTGACTGCAGTGTCACTCCTGTCAGAAGGAGCAGTGGCCGATAGCTACTTCTGGAGAGGGACTCTTCTGGGGACACCTGATGTAATGGGGGATGCTATTGGGAACACCTAATGGAAGGGGACTCTAATGGGGACACCTGATGTAAAGGGGGACACTATTGTGAACACTTAATGTAACGGGACTCTAATGGGGACACCTGATGTAAAGGGGGACTATATTGGGGATACCTGATGTAAGGGGACTCTAATGGGGACACCTGATGTAAGTGAACTCTAA
Organism: Staurois parvus; assembly: GCF_062004578.1. Classification (NCBI taxonomy): domain Eukaryota; kingdom Metazoa; phylum Chordata; class Amphibia; order Anura; family Ranidae; genus Staurois; species Staurois parvus. Next base: position 2,431,111 of record NW_028318372.1, read on the forward strand.
TAGGGACACCTGATGTAAAGGGGGACACCTGATGTAAAGGGGGATTCTTCTGGGGGCACCTAATGTAAAAGGGGATTCTACTGGGACACCACCTGGTGGAGGGCGGAATTCGCCATCTTTTCCCTGGGCACTGGATGACCTTGTCCAGGTACAAATCTGATGTCACATACTGCATAGCATAGAACAGGGAGCTGAGTGTAACCTGAGACCTGAGTGAAGGGAATAGACACGCCCCCACACACAATCTCATAGGGAAACATGCACAGTTCAGGCTGTCGATTACCTTCTGTGTGCTGGAGGAGGGTGAGGTCATCTCCATGATTACTTGGTGTTGGCATAAACAATTAGAAGTGACTCATGCATTTAGCAGAGTGACAGAGCTGATAAAAGTCACACTAGGTGCTTTGGATTGAGGCAAGTGAACACTATAGAGGGATATGCTTTGTTCATTTTTCATTTCAGAGGTTTACAACCACTTTAAGAAATAAACTGTTGCCACGTGGTGTACATGCACATAGATGGTTTTATGGATTGTCTGCACACAGATACATAGGATTGGTGTCCATAACGGCATCGTAAGACATATTGACTAGCTGAATGTAAATGGCATCATAGCGAACACTCGTCTCTGTCTCATTTCACTTGGCAATGATCTGCTCTCTGCAGAGAATGTTTTATACTGTAATAACTCCAATGTAGACCCTGTCATTACTAAGCTTCATCTGCAGCAAACAGTGCAGGGAGATGAATTGTACAGCGATGGACGCGTTGAGGAATATTGACACTGAACAATTGTGCTGCCGCAGTCTGTTTCCACTCCGCTGTTCCCGCAGACATCGTGCGGCTACATAATCTGCAATAAGACCGTCATGAATTAGACATGGGGACACAGAAGACAGAGCCAGAGATGTGCTCTTCTTTTATTTATAAGATGAAAACAAACTATTTGCTTTGGGCAGCAACTCCGCTTGTGATACAAATGTAATGGAGTCCTTAAAGTGATCCTGTACTTTGTCCATGCAGCTGAGCGGGAGGGGAGCAAATGAAAGGCGAGCTAGGGAGAAGGAAAGTTCAAGTATGTACAAAGTCACACCAAATCAAATCTGATTGGTCACTTTTGACAATTCTTTGTTCCCATTTCCTATTCTCCAGTTTCTCATGCTGACTGCAGAGATAGGAAGTAGCAGATAGAAATTACACTTAGGCATGCCATACATGGGTCGAATTCCGAACGATTTTTCATCCGAAAATCAAAAAAATTGTTCGCTCGGTAATCCAATGGTGCCATCAATGATTTTGGAAATCGGCCAAACAAGGCATAAAGTTCACCCCATATAACAGGTGAAACCTGTTCCTTCCAGGTCACGGCTCATGCGCATATTCTTTTGGGAAAAATTATTGTACAATTTGACTATCATTGAGTCGAAAATCGGTAGTTTTTCACGAATTTTCCAACATGTCCGATCACCGAAAAGGGGAGGAACCACAAAAATCAGCCGGTGCCATTGACCCACTAACACAGCGAAAATCGCCCGATTATTCTTAGGTATGATTTTCGGCTGAAAAATCAGTTGAATTTTGACCCATGTATGGCCGGGCTTATACCCCGGTCACATCAAACCCGACTTACAGTGAAGTTGCACGATTTCAAAGTCGGGGGACATGCCGATTTCAGGTGCAATTTGCAAAACATCTGACACAGATGTCTATGCAAATCGTACCAAAAGTACTGCATGTACTACTATAGAAATCGGTGCGGTTCCGACTAAGTTGGAACCGCACAGGTATGACCGCTCTAATTGCGGACAATAGGGTGCGACTTGGCATGCGATTTGCAAGTCGTATGGCATGCAAATCGCATGCCAATTGGCATCCAGTGTGCCCGGAGGGTTTGGGGTTTGCAAAGTGCATTTGCTCTAGGGCTTAGTAAATGAGTTAAAGCTTCACTTTAAAAAAGAATACCCAATCACATGCAAGGAAAATAAAAAAACTGAATTTTTGCTTGCACATGATTGGACGATCGAAGTCAGCAGAGCTTCCCCTCATTTACTAAGCTCTGGAGCTACTGCACTTTGCAAAGTGCACAGTCTATTTGCATTTAGTAAATCAACCCCTCAGTGCTCCTAATTGAGACAGGTACACACTATAGAGCAGTGGTTCTCAACCTTCCTAATGCCGTGACCCTTTAATACAGTTCCTCATGTTGTGGTGACCCCCAACCATAAAATTATTTACCCAGTAATTATAATTCATGAGTGTCGTTTTACCTCCAATACTGCTGCTTTCTACACAGTAGCTGCTTTCTACACAGTAGCTGCTTTCAACACAGTAGCTGCTTTTAACAGAGTAGCTGCTTTCAACACTGCAGCTGCTTTCTACACAGTAGCTGCTCTTTACACATCGGAAATATGTGTTTTCTGATGGTCTTAGGGGACCCCTGTGAAAGGGTCGTTCGACCCCCAAAGGGGTCGCGACCCACAGGTTGAGAACCACTGCTATAGAGGGATATGCTTTGTTTGTAGAAACATAGAAAAGTGATGGCAGAAAAAGGCCGAGTGTTCCATCGAGTCTGCCCATTTTTGCCCGGAAGAGGGGCAGGGTTTGTTGTTGTTTTTTTTGGTTTGTTTATTTTTTTTTACTTTTTTTTGTCTAAGTATAGTTCCATGCCTGTTCATTTTTCATGTTTGATTTACAACCACTTTAAAGTGATATTAAAAGCTCAGTTTATATTATTGTAATATAACAAACGTGTTATGCTTACCTGCTCTGTGTAATGGATTTACACAGAGCACCACCGATCCACCTCTTCTCAGGTCCCCCACCAGCATTTCTGGCTCCTCCCCCTCTGCTGAGTGCCCCCATAGCAAGCCACTTGTTATGGGCATTCTTGCATGTTCGCGCCATTGACACACAGAGTGGGGCTCAGCTTCCACCCCCCAGTCCCTTACTCACTGGCTGTGATTGACAGCAGTTGGAGCCAATCACTCTTGCTGATTTCTCTGCGCCAATGAGGAGGCGGAGACCAGGGAGAGCTGCTGATCTCATGCACGGCGCTGGATCGAGATCAGGCTCAGATAAGAATTGGGAAGGGGGAAGGGAGGCTGGGGAGAGATTCACACTCAGGACCTGTTCACACTACATGCCTTTCAGTTGCTTTGTTTCTGCAACCAAAATACACAGAAAGTAGGTTACATGGTTGTCAATGTCATAGTTCACATCAGTGCTTGCAGTTCCAGTGCGTTCTGGTTGCAGAAAAAAAAGTAGAACAGAGTGCATTTTTCCTGCACAGAACTGTACTGGAAAGCGGTAAAATGCATCAAAAATGAACTGGAACGCACCAAAAATGCGCTGGAATGTGCATGTCCCTATTTGAATTGAAGAAAAAGATAGGGGGAAAAAATTAACTAGAATGCATAAAAAACGCACTGGAACGCGTCAAAAACACACATGTGAAACAGCATCCGAATGCACCTTCAGACTTTAAAACCATTTAAGGACCAGTTCACACTACATGCGTATCAGTTGCTTTTTTTCTGTATCCAATGCATTGTTCACATCAGTCCTTGCAATTCCAGTGTTTTCCGGTTGCAGAAAAAAAAGTAGAACAGGCTTAATTTTTTTCTGCACAGAACTGTACTAGAACGCAGTAAAACGTATCAAAAACGCATTGGAATGCACCAAAATACACCAAAACCACACTGGAATGCACATGTCCCTATTTAAATTGATGAAAAAGAGGGGAAAAAATGAACTGGAATGCATACAAATGGAAAGCACCAAAAACGCGTATGCAAAAATGCATCCGGAACACATCTGGACTGCGTTTCTATAGTGTGAACTGACCCTTAAAGCATGAAAAAAAAGCACTTCACCCAAAAGAGGAAGTTCCACTTATTTGCATCCTCCCCACTTCTACTACCACATTTGGCACTTTTTGGAGGGGAGGGGGTACCTGGTTTTGGCAGGTATCTGCTCCCACTTCCGGGTAAGATTGGTGCAGCGATCTTTCTGTCCCTCCCCCTTTACCCCACAGCCTTCTGGGACACACACAGATCCCAGAAGTCTGCAGGACCAGCCACACAGTACAGCGCAGGTCGCGCATGCGCAGCAGGAAATGGGCTGTGAATCTTTTCCTTACTCAAGACTCCTACACCAGAAGCCAACTGAAGATTTGACTCGGGTGAGGACATTGCTGGATCCCTGGACAGGTAAGGGTCCTTATATTAAAAGTCAGCAGCTACAGGATTTGCTCCACTTTCAGTTGGCCATACACTAGTAGATTGTGGGACAACTATTTGTAAAAACATTTATACAAACATTAGTGTGAAAATTCTCCGTACATTAGACGGCTTGATGAATGCTATTTCAAAGCACTACAAAATTTTGTTTGCTTTTAACCGGATCTCGACCGCCCTATAGCAGAAATACTGCTACAGGACAGCATGGCTGCGCAAAATCACGTATATATACATGATTGTGCAGTTCCGAGTAAGGGGGCACGTACACGCCCTACCTGCGCCGCCAGTCGCGGCCGCAGCTGACAATCACAGGGTCCCAGCTGGTGTTTACTCGCCGGTGCCTGGTGATTGCCGAGCATCTCCGACAGGGAGGAGAACTGTTTGTAAACAAAACAGTTCTCCTGTCTGTCAGCTTGTGCACACTGCTTTGGATGGCTGTGCACATCACAGCCATCCAAAGCAGTGTGCTTACAGTGAAGCACACAGACACAGCACATAGTAAAACAGCACACAGTTAACCCTTTGATCTCCCCACATGTTAACCCTTCCTGCCCAGTGCCATTAGTAGTGCCATTAGCAGATCACCGGGTAAATACAGTTGCTGGTTATTGGCTGCACTTTCCTCATGCTGTCACAGTGTGAAAAAGTACTGCCGATAACCGGCAATTGTCAGAGAACAGATCGGCACTGATCATCAGGGCACTGATGATCACTGCCCTGATTATCAGTGCCTAGCAGTGCCACCCAGCAGTGCCACCCACCAGTACCCAGCATTGCCACCCACCAGTGCCCAGCAATGCCACCCACCTGTGCCCATCAAAGCCCAGCAGTGTCATCCACCAGTGCCCCCCATCAGTGCCACTCATCAGTGCCCAGTAGTGCCACCAGTCAGTGCCATCAGTCAGTGCCACCTATCAGTGCCCAGTAGTGCCAACAGTCAGTGCCATCAGTCAGTGTCGCCCATCAGTGCTGCCCATCAGTGCCAGTTCATCAGTGCCGCCTATCAGTGCCACCTCATCAGCGCCCATTGGTGCTGCCTATGAGTGCCCATCAGTGCTGCCTATCAGTGCAGCCTCATCAATGCACATCAGTGAAGAAGAAAAATTACCTGTTTGAAAAATTTTATAATAGAAACAAAGAAAAACTTTTTTATTTTAATATTTTGCTCTTTTTTTGTTTATAGTGCAAAAAATAAAAACACCCAGCGGCGAGTAAATACCACCAAAAGAAAGCTCTATATATGTGAAAAAAAATGATAAAAATTTCATATGGGTACAGTGTTGCATGAACGCACAATTGTCATTCAAAGTGCAGCAGCGCTGAAAGCTGAAATTGGCCTGGGCAGAAAGGGGGTATAAGTGCCCGGTAGGCTAGTGGTTAAAAAACCCAAAAATCATCAGATCTGGACCTGCTCACTGGAGAATTCTAAAACTGGTTCATCTCTGCTTCGCGTCTCTCCCCTTTCCTCAGTGAACTCCTGAAATAGCGGCATTAGATCATTGTCTGACAGCTTTTTGCACAGATTGCTTTTCTGGAAAAACTGAGACTAAATCTACGGCATATTCTTATAGGAAACCATTTTTAGACACACATCCCACAGACTGTCTTTCTATAAATGTCTGAGGTCTTCAGCTAGAACATGTTTTTCTGTATGTTTATTATACGTATATGAAAATGAGATAATCCGTTTCATCTGTCACCATCGCATGCAACATCGGTAAGCTTAGCGCATCGCCAAAAAACTTTTGTTTATAACTTTTTGGCTTCGCCGTTGTGGGATCTCATATCAAACCAGTCCTGAACTCAAGAAGAGAAGATCTGACATCTTATAGGAACAATATGGAAGGGTTAAGGTACGGGCAGCACAGTGGCTAAATGGTTAGCACTTCTGCCTGGCAGCACTAGGGTTGTTGGTTTGAACCCCAACTATGGCACCACCAGCATGGAGTTTGCATGTTCTGCCTGTGTGGGTTTCCCCCAGGCACTCCGGTTTCCTTCCACACTCCAAAGACATGCTGGTAGGTTAATTGGATCCTGTCTACATTGGCCCTAGTATTTGTATGTATGAATATAAGTTAGGGACCTTAGATTGTACACCCCTTGAGGGTTAGGGACTGATGTACAATATATATGTAAAGCACTGCATAAACTGACAGTACTATATAAGTACCTGAAATAAATAATAAAGGGTTACTAAACTCCACAAGAGCAAAATCTGTATATGCAGTAAAACATGATTGTTATACTCACTGTGGAACCTAAGGGGTTAATCCTCTGCATTGTGTGAACAGGTTGTTTGATCCTGACTTCTCTGATCCTCCCTTTCTTCCAGTGTCCCCCTCTTATCTCCTGATAAGACATGTGTGGGGACATTCTGCACATTCTCAGTTTGGTGTGTATTGGTAGAGGTGATTTTTTTCTTGGCAGAGTGCATGTGATCAGCACAGGGCCAATCAGCACTGTCCAGACAGAGGTGAGGGGTTCTACATCCTTCTAGAGAAGAATGAAAACTCCTCCTACAAGCTTTAACCAGTGCTCTGCTGGACACTGATAGATGTCACAAGACTGCTCTATGCTGCTGATGAGAAAAGGTATTTAGCAGTTTATAGTTTAAAAAAAAAACAAGCTGTCCTTCAATTGTAGCAGTTAGAGGGTTGGGGCAAACCATTTAACACTGACAGGGGTACTTACAATCATCAGGTTTTATCCAACTTACCCTCACCGGCCAGTTTATTAGGTACACCTGTTCAATTGCTTGGTAGCACAAATTGCTAATCAGCCAATCACATGCCAGTAACTCAATGCATTTAGGCATCTAGACATGGTGAAAACGACTTGCTGAAGTTCAAACCAAGATTCAGAATGGGGATGAAAGGGGGTTTAAGTGACTTTGAACGTGCCATGGTTGTTGGTGCCAGACGGGCTGGTGCCAAAACTGCTGATCTACTGGGATTTTCACATACAACCATCTCTAGGGTTACAGAGAATGGTCCAAAAAAGAGAAAATATCCAGTGAGCGGCAGTTGTGTGGATGAAAATGCCTTGTTGATGTCAGAGATCAGAGGACAATGGGCAGACTGGTTGCTGCGACATTCAGATGGTAGGGTCAGAATTTGGTGTAAACAACATGAAAGCATGGATCCATCCTGCCTTGTATCAACGGTTCAGGGTGGGGGTGGTGGTGGAATGCTATGAGGGAGATTTTCTTGGCACTAGCAAGTTGTACCTAATAAAGTGGCCGGTGAGTGTGTATGTGGCTGCACAAATTAAAAAAACAGAAAAAAAATTTTCAGTGACTTTGATACACATACATTCTTTTTCTGTAGGATAGCTCCGCTGTTCATTCTGCATAATTTGAAGGAATTATTTCATGGGTTTCTATGTTATGCCTTTAAAGTGGCAGCTACCCATGTGAAGGATTAAGTTAGGGATTTCTGTTGCTTGGATCAAAAAATTGTTGCGCAGAGGAAGGTGGTGCACAATAATTTATTTGGAAATTTTATCCTAAAAGAAAAAAAGTATTACCTGCAGTTCAGCTTCAATTTGTTAGTGTATCTAAATCTGCTAGTACTTCTAACACTCCCCTCCTCTCCAGATTAAGAATGCTGCCATCCAAGGGTGTCTCTGTTGCTTCTTTAAGTGGGGGGACTCTAATACAGGAGGTGTGTTACTGGCCAGATCACCAGGTGAAAATAGAGGGGATTGGTAAACTGCAATATATTACATTTTTATTTTTGGGTGTATTAAGTCCTTAATTGTTCCTAAGCAGTATATGAAAAATGTACCCTTTTTTTTTTAATCGCTTTTGAAAGGCAGCAGCACTTCCTGTGCCTTTTTGCTCTTGTGCCTTGAGCCTCATAGCAGTATATCTGCAATGTAAGATCATCTAAGGCACTGCTGCCTTTCACTTTGCAGATTAAAAGAGGGATTCGGTGATATCACAACTGGTCTGCTCACTGTTCTCCTTGCTGGAGAGGAAGCTGTTCCTGAGGACCTGCAGTGCAAGGATCTCCCTGCTTCTGCTTCTCTCAATGCTTTCTCTATCTATCCTGTTGCATCTTAAATATTTCCTGATCAGTCATTATATACCTATGTAGCTGTACCCCTGCAGGAGCCACTGAGCTTGATTGGGGCCCCCTAAGCTCTGCACGGCCAGCAAACACACATTTTCCACACTTTGCACACAGTAAGTCAGTAAAAAAGTCCTTGAGCTGGTTTTTAGTTGTTTTTATTGGGCGGTTAACAACTGGGATGGGGTCTAGGGGTATATGGGATGCCCAAGAAATTGCAAACTTGAGGACAAACTTCTTAGCAACCTGTATACTGTACATATATGTTGATCAGCAAAGATATAGCACGGTCTCCGTAAGAAGCACTGAAGTCCCCTTGATGTACCTCTTCAGACCCCAGATGAATCCTTCCTCCTCACCCGGCTGCACTGAAGGTATCCCTGAGCAAGGGATTCCAAGATCTAACAATGAGAACTAGTTGGGGCTTGCACCTGACTGCCTTCTCCCTTTATCTGGCCCAGGGGGTGTAGAAGGTAAGCCTTCCTCATGCTATGAGGAAGGCTTTGGCCAAAATGCGTTAGCTTTTATGAATTTTGTATCTCCTATTGTGTGCCAATAAAGATTCTTTATGAAGAAGTGATCGAGTTGCCACTATATTTCTACAACTCTTGAGTTGTATATGTTATCCAGGTTTGTGTGGATGTACTACAGTTCTCTTCCATAGCCAAAGACATAGTGCCAGGGTAACTGCCTCACTTGGTACTAGCCAAACTGCGTCTGTGCTTGTTTATAAGACAGTAGAACACAATCTAGTAGACTGTAAAATGCCTTGTACAGTATGTATGTTACTTTCTCAGCATTTATATCACTTTCAGGCTTCTCTTTTAAAGATAGTAAAAGGGATCCCTACTGGAGGGTTTTTAAACCAGTCCCCACACCAGGGGCATTCTTTAGGACTATCAAGAATGAGGGGTTTGGGTTACCAATCCTTCTTACCTGCTGGGGAACTCCTCAACATCTTACATGCAGAGGGCCATCAGGAACTCATACATCCAGTGGGCCATCAGGAACTCATACATCCAGTGGGCCATCAGGAACTCATACATCCAGTGGGCCATCAGGAACTCATACATCCAGTGGGCCATCAGGAACTCATACATCCAGTGGGCCATCTGGAACTCATACATCCAGAGGGCCATCAGGAACTCATACATCCAGAGGGCCATCAGGAACTCATACATCCAGAGGGCCATCAAGAACTCATACATCCAGAGGGCCATCAGCAACTCATACATCCAGAGGGCCATCAGGAACTCATACATCCAGTGGGCCATCAGGAACTCATACATCCAGAGGGCCATCAGGAACTCATACATCCAGAGGGCCATCAGGAACTCATACATCCAGAGGGCCATCAGGAACTCATACATCCAGTGGGCCATCAGGAACTCATACATCCAGAGGGCCATCAGGAACTCATACATTCAGAGGGCCATCAGCAACTCATACATCCAGTGGGCCATCAGGAACTCATACATCCAGAGGGCTATTAGGAACTCATACATCCAGAGGGCCATCAGGAACTCATACATCCAGAGGGCCATCAGGAACTCATACATCTAGATGGCCATCAGGAACTTATACCTGTCTCCAGCTCAAGTTACACTTCCGGCTCTTCATGGTGTATCAATCATTGTGCAAACTAGGTTTATTACACCTCCCATCTTGGTTGTTTGGGGTTGGCTGGTTGTGATTGGTTGCCAGTACTCATAGCATAGCTACTCTACCAGTGTATCACCCAGAGAGATATTTCAGAGGTACAAACTGCAGTATTTATGCTGAGCATTAATACTGCATTTATACTGAGATTAACCACTTGCCCTCCTGTGCATTTACCCCTCTTCCTGACCAGGCCATCTTTTGCATTACGGAGCTGCGTTACTTTAACTGACAACTGCGCTGTCATGCAACATTGCACCCAAATGAAATGTATGTCCTTTTTTCCCACACATTTTTTTGATGGTATTTGATCGCCTGTGTGTTTTTTATTTTGTTTTGCGCTATAAACTAAAAAAAGGACAATTAAAAAAATATATATATTTTTGACTTTTTGCTATTAAACAAGTCCAGTAAAAAAATTTAAAAAATCAAATTTTGTCATAAATTTAAGCCAAAATGTATTCTGCTCCATGCCCTTGCTAAAAAAAAATCCCAATAAAAATCCCAATACGTGTAAATTAATTGGTTTACATGAAAGGTATAACATTTACAAATGGCAGTATACAGTATATACTGGAATTGTTTTTTACTAATTAGGTGACTTCTGAAGGCAATTGGTTCCCCTAGATTTTAGTTAAGGGTATCGGAGTAAAGGAGGGTGAATACAAATGCACACCACACTTTTCAGAAATTTGTAAAAATATTGTGTTGGTCTATCATAAAAAATCCCAATAAAAAACATGTACATCTTTGGTTGGAACATGACAAAATGTGGAAAATTTAAGGGCTTTGAATCCTTTTTCAAGGCACTGTAGTTTGAGCCTATAGGTTTTCCTGACGTACACCAGACTAACCTGATGTGTAACATTTACTAGTCGGTAGCTGCCTATTGTCTGGCATTTTTGTAAATCTTGAACCTTTAATATCGACGGCCATGGATGATTGTTTTCATGGATGAAAATGCAAGGGCCACTTATATGGAAGCCCCCCACTCTCCGAACACGCATGATTAAAAGGTACAATATATTGAACAAAAAAAGTTAAAACATACTGTATTCTCATTACACCTCAGCTACTGGTCACCTAGATGAAGGCTAGGCCTTCTTGTGGGATCCTGGAAAAGCTAAGGATCTCACCAGAATGTGCTCCTGCATATTGATAAAGCATTGTTTTGTGCAAGTTGGGATCCTGAGCTTTTCTGGGATCCTACAGTAAGCCCCAATGACATCACCATTGTCTACAAGAAGCACCAGGAAGCTGGGGTGTAAGGGGAGTATTTTTTACATGTTTTATTTCAATTCTTTATCCTTTTCAGGAAGGATTTTTAATCCAGGGATTTGGGGGCCACCAAGGTAAGTGGACCTTACATTTTCTAGCAAGGTCCAATTTATTCTCCAACTTCCATTGCCATCTCCTTGACATATTGTCCTGGATCTTGGAGATGAGATCCTAGAAAAGCAAAGGATCTCTCACCAGAATATGCTCCTATATACCACTAAAGCATCTTCTTGTGGAGTTTGGGAACCTGAGCTTTTCCGTGGTCCTACTGTGATACCCCAAGACAATATAGAAAGTAGATAAATAAAGCTCCCAGTATTGCTATTACTAGGCTGCAGCTAGAGTAAGCACTAATAATTTATAGTGTGACTTCAGGAGACTGATACCAACAAGCTCACATTAAAGTGTTACTAAACCCAGGACCCAGTATCCACTATATCTGGTCTCCCACAGTACACAGAACATGGAAATGCATATATTTTAGTAAAGATAAACTGCTAAATACCTTTTCTCCTCAGACGTTAGAGCAGTTTTGTGACTTCTATCAGTGTCCAGCCCAGCACTAGCTAAAGCTTGTAGGAGGAGTTTTCTTTCTGCTCTAAGAGGATGCAAAACCCTTAAGATCTGTCTGGACAGTGCTGATTGGTCCTGTGCTGATCACATGCACTCTCCTAAGAAAAAAAAAACCCTCTCCAGCAATACACACCAAAATGAGCATGTGCAAATGCCTACGGTTCAGTCTGTCTTATCAGGAGATAAGAGGTGGTCACTTGAAAAAGGGGCAGAACAGAGAAGACAGGATCAAATGGCCTTTTTACACAGTGCAGAGGATTAACCCCTTAGGTTCCACAGTGAGTATAACAAGCATGCTTTACTGTGTATACAGACTGATTTTACTGTTGTGGGTTTAGTAACACTTTAAACTCAGAATGCAAGTGAGAAACATGTGTTTTGTGTTTCTCCTTTTAATACAGATTAGTCACATTTGGTTTATGCTTTGTTCAGTTTTGTGTTTGTTCTGACACTCACTTTCTCTGTTTAGTACCCATGTTAGTAATGGTATTTCTCAATACAATACTTTTCCATGTGGCCTGCACTGCCTCTCTTAAAAAGTAATTATCTATATAATGTGAACCATTTAACACATTAAACTCGGAATGCAAGTGAGCAACATGTGTTTTCTGCCTCCTCTTTCATACAGATACTGCAGGCTGCATCTTTGTCATACCTTGCTCTCAGATCACCGATAATCCTGTAATAAACACACCATTGCCTACAAGAAGTACTCAGAGGCTGTGGTGTAAGGTGAGTATTGTTTTGCATTTTTTATTTCAGTTCTTTATGTCTTTCACTTTAATCCGCGGATTTGGGGGAGGGGGGCACAAAGGTAAGCGGACCTTATATTTTCTAGCAAGGTCCAATATATTCTTCAGATTCAAGGTCAGCTTCCATTGTAATCTCCTCGAAGTATTGTCCTGGATAGTGGGGAAGATTTAAACTACAGAATGGCTTGCATGAATCTTCCTCCCAGAGAACTTTTTTAAATGTTTATTTAACCAAGGATAGAATCAAATAAAATGGTAAAGGTAAATTCCCTGGACTGATTTTAGTACAGTTGCAGGGTTTTCTGAAGATCATTAGATGTTGGCTAGAAGGTGTTACTTCATAACAAGATAATAATAATAACATTCCACTTAATAAGTGATGGCAGAGTGACTGAGTCATTAGGACAGCATGCTCCTAATTATCACTGTCATGCCAAAACTAATTAGAAACTCCTTTCCTGCCTTCTATACAACAATACCCATCTGGCTCCATACCATACGAATTCTGCTACTTTCCTTGCCAAAGTAAGCAAATTCATAACATAAATATGACTTTGGGCAGGTTGTGTTAGAGATTCTGTTCAACATTGCAACTGATTGCTTAGACTAAATTCCAAGCGTCTCACCACCTAAAGTCCTGCAATAAATTCACCGTCAACGTACAACAGCTCTAATTTTAATTTCACTTCAAAGGTATTGCACGCAGCAGCCCCAAACCTCCTCCTCTAGTGTCCCCTGCTGGCAATCTTGGCTCCTTCTCTTCTGTATCTGCCCTCCACAAGAATTGCTCGCTATGGGGGCAGACGTACAGGCTCGCTCCCGAGCCAGACTCTGTGTATCCATTGACAAACACAACGTGGCTTGCCCCCCCCCAAACCTCCTCCTCTAGTGTCCCCTGCTGGCAATCTTGGCTCCTTCTCTTCTGTGTCTGCCCTCCACAGCAATTGCTTGCTATGGGGGCAGACATACAGGCTCGCTCCCGAGCCAGACTCTGTGTATCCATTGACAAACACAACGTGGCTTGCCCCCCCCCCCCCAAAACCTCCTCCTCTAGTGTCCCCTGCTGGCAATCTTGGCTCCTTCTCTTCTGTGTCTGCCCTCCGCAGCAATCGCTTGCTATGGGGGCAGACGTACAGGCTCGCTCCTGAGCCAGACTCTGTGTATCCATTGACAAACACAACGTGGCTTGCCCCCCCCCCCCAAACCTCCTCCTCTAGTGTCCCCTGCTGGCAATAATGGCTCCTTCTCTTCTGTAGACACAGATGCAACACCTCCTGCGCTCAGGGACCCAGATCAGTAAAGGGCCGATGGACCAATATGATCAGAGTGTATGGAAGTTTGTCCAAGACCGATCAAAGGCTGTGCAGTTCCAACATGTAGCTGGGGAAGCTCGATACAAACTGTAGTAGACAACAAAAACAAAGCGCACCGACCTTGCGCATTACCTCAGTAAACAATTAGTTGATTTATTGATTTAGGAGATATACTCACAAAAGTAGTAATAAAACAGGCATATAGAATCTAAAAGCGGATCCTATGATAAGGAGACACGTGCGAATCCCTTCGGAAGGGGAGACTCTCAGAGTGAGTGACGCGTTTCGAATGGGGGAGTCCCTTCTTCATCAGAGCTCTGATTTTATCTTTACAATAGAACCACTTTAACATTGCAGAGGAGAAGAGGGGAGAATAGTGCACACTTGGGATTAGGCCAAAGAGATAGATGGTACTTGCATCCGGAGGGTGTAAAAGCTGGAGATTGGACCCCACAAAGTGCTTGAATAAGGAGCTCTGCACATGCTCCAAAACGCGTCACCGCTCCATGCCCAGATCACTTCCAGTTGCGGTCTCCTGGACAGCGTGCGCTCCAGCGTGCGTTTCAGTGACCCCGTAACTTGTGGTGGCCATTTTGGACATCCCATTTTCAGCTCCCCCTGCAGCTACTGGTTCAGCACAGCGGGTTCTCGCATGATAGATAGAGCCCCCGCATCCTGAAGTATCATACAGAGTCTGTTTTAACTGCCACTTTGATTCCTAGGACCCCAGTGGAAGCGTGGCTGCAGAGGAGGCTTGTGTCCAGAGGAGGGATACTGGTTCCATGCTGTCTGGCAGATCCATTTAAAGGGGTTTCTTACAGATTCATATTCAGCTTATTGCGCATATATTATGCGCATCTGGTGAGTGTGCATTTCTTACAGTCTTTTGCATGGATTAAGTCACACGGATTTGATGTCATTATTGAAATATAACTATATGGAGCACTAATATGCTGACCTGATCGCTTCAAGCCTGCAGTAATCTATGAACACTTCTGTTGATAAAAGACTGTTCACATGATCACATTTATGTTTGACGCCTAAATTAGCTCTTTATTCACTTATATATTATTTATCACGTTATAATATGGATGATCTGATTACTATTGATTATATTACAGATTTTATTTTTTATATATTATATTTTAGCGCCATCCCTGGCCACGCGGGATCTCCTGCATGGTAGGGGTTGGGGAAAGACCTGGCAACCTACCCTGTAAAATAATTGCTAAGAGAATTCATGGAATAAAGTCGCTTTCGAGTGAAGGTCCATGCAATCGCCAAGGGTCGGATACGTCTGAATGGATAGATAGATATTTTAGCGCTGCACCGTTTCTTTATTTTACTATATACAGTGTATTTGATATGACATACGTCTATTCAAAGTGTTCATTGTCTCAGCAATTGCTGGTTGCTAAGCATTCCCTGACTATTTTAATGAAGTTCTTTTTTATGTTAGGTTCAGAAAAAAAATTCTATTTTCAGTGTGTTCAAAACCATATGTATTAGAAGTGTTTGTTTGTAATAATTGTGCTGAGGTTTACATGTGTCTGTGGCACAGCAGTTAAAACATATTTTATAAGTATACGGAAGCCCGGGTTTTGTTGAATCATGCCCCTAAGACCCTCCCACTGTGAACCGTTTGGCCATACCCACTGTACGCCGCCATGTGGCGCATGCATGGCATTACTACTCTCCCTGGGGTGCCCAAAGGTGCCTCCGTTTTTTTTTTGCTTTTTTTTTTACAATCCAAGCCTTGTCCTGGAAGCTGAAGAAGAATGTCACCTCTAGGCCACTGTGATTTAACCACACCCGCATTTTGCTATGGTGTACTATGCATGCCACAGATCACTGTCCCCCCCCTCCCCCCAAAAAAAAAAATGTCCCTCATTCTCAAGCTCTGCAGCTTGGTGGTATAATAACTGGGGGTGCATGCAACAAGGTGACAACATAGGAGCACAATTTTAAGACATGGACAGAACGTTGTCAACCTAGAACAGGAAAAGTCTGATTAAGTCCCTTCATGGCAGGATCACCAGCGAAAATGTTTGTGAAAGCCGCAGCTATAAAAAGACTGAAAAGAGATTTTGAAGTAACATTAAAGCTTACATGATATTTATTGTCCTGGTTTAGATCTACATTAACCCCTTCAGTCCCCCTCCTTTGTAGTAGAGGGACGGATCAGCCCCTGTCATTCAGAATTTTTCTCCGAAAATTGGTTTTCCTCTGCATTGCAGTCTTTGGATTCCAGTAATGAATATCACACATTATTACACCCACACAATTTATCGAGTAATTAGGCAACAATAAAATCATCCATCCAAGATAAAACAGAGAATGACGTATCAAACAGTAACATGGGCACGTCGTTAGCTTTTATAACAGATAATACAATGGTACTTTTAACCCAAAAGGAAAATTTATTATGCAAGCCTGACAGGTTTATCATCCCAACTGCTTCATGGACCGAGAATAGAAGGTGATAACGGGAAGTGCTGGGAGACGGGCTTCTGAAAAAGGGGAACTAAAAACTTTCATGAGCTCATAAAAAGGGAAGTACAGGTACAATGGCTTCATTAAATGTCTAACTAACTCCATTTGATGTTTCATTCAGTTAAAGGTTGAGTTCACCTTTTTCAGAAAATAATCTGTGCAGTCAAAGGGTATCAGTAGGTATTCAAAAATTGTGCAGCTTTGTAAATTAATTTTAATGGTTATGCCTGTGGGCCAGTTGGGTCCCCCCCCCCCCCAAGAAACCTGTCCAGAAAGCTTCCATATAGCAATCCCTACGTCCTGACTTGTTACTAAGATGTGAAAAACATTGTTTTCCCTCCTGTACAGCTGGGAGTGAGCATCCAGCAATTCTCATGTGTTAGTAACGACGCAGCAAGGATGTGGGGCTTCCTAGTGCAACCACTACTGTCGGTGAACAGAGTCATCTTTAGACAGCTCCATACACAAGTATTGCGTACAGAGCTGATTGGAGCGGCTCTGTGCCTTAGGATCACTAAGATTGGTCACTGAAAGACCAGTCTCAGCAATCACATAATGTAAATTGGGTGAGTTGACATCTGCGGGCACTCCCCTTCCCTTGAGTTATTCATTAGTTTATGGTAGCTGCGGTAGCCCCCAAGCTCCCCTAGATATTTGAACCCAAGCCTACCACTTCATTATGGCCATAACAAGAAACACACAGCTAAATAAAAAAAACGATTTTTTTTTTTTATTTTGGGCCAGTTTTCCTTTGATAATAAAAAATAATTAAAAGCTATCCATTACTATTTACCACCAAATGAAAGCCCAATTTGTCCTGAAAAAAACAAGGTATAATCCACCTGGATGTACAAAGTAGTTGTGATGATATGTACAGCTTTACTATCACATGTCAATGTAGCAGAATTGTGCTTAGGCATTTAGATTTGTTTTACCCTTAGGCGTGAAGGGGTTAAAGAGGAACACCACTTTTGTGGGAAAAAAATATATCAAATTAAAAAAATATATAGCATATACAATGGCTACACAATCCATAATGTAATTGAATGTTGTTAAAAATCACCTTTCCTTTTAATTCTGCAGCGCTGTAATTTTCTGTAAAATGCAATGCACTTTGGCAACCTGGAGGCGTTCTGTATACAAATGGAGTATGGAACTCCTCCCATAAATGTCATTCCTGCTTGTATGATTGGCTGGTTTTCCCAGAAGTCTGCACTAAGATTCAAGTGAGATTTTGAGCATTCCCTCCAACAACAATGTAATATTTGGTGAGATACTCCCAAAAGAAAATCATGTCTAAAAGGGATGCAGACCCTGCCACTTTCCTTAATAGAGCCCTGCAAGTGCAGCAGCTGATTGATAATTATAAATTCTTTTCCATTCACATTCACTCAGCACATGGACACAGAAAAATAAACAGCTATTTCTTCAGAATAACCAAAGGTAGGATTCTGCAACAACGTTTGTTAAAATCCCTGCAATGTACATAGATCTCCCAGAGGGGGATCTTTTCTTCTTGACAAAAGTGGGAGAGTTTGGTGGCTGGACCCGGGTTCAAATCATTTGTTGTTTGGGATGAAGGTCCGCATTAACCCCTTCACCTCCTCCTTCCTCAGTGTATGACCTGTATGTGCTGAATCTAGTGCACAATTACCATGCCCTCAATACCGGCATGGTTCTTAATTACCAGAAAAAAAAAACAAGATCACCTAGAGGTGTATGCTTTCCAAAAAGGGGTCATTTTGGGGGTGCTCCTACTTTCCTGGCATTTTTATTTTACCAGAAAATTTTTAAATTTTTGTTCTTTTTTAGTAAAACAAACAAAAAAAAATCAGTGGTTATTAAATGCCACCAGCTCTGTCCGTCCTAAAAAATGATATAAAGTTAATTTGTGTACAGTGTTACACAGCCGACTAATTGAAAGCCAGCGTATCACAGCCAGGGGCGGACTGACAACTCATGGGACCCCCGGGCAGTAGGGGATCATGGGGCCCCTGTGTCCTTGCCCACACTCAAGGCACACCCAAAAAAGCCTATAAAAAAGTACCAGGGGCATTTCATGGGGCCCCCTACTGACCCCGGGCCCTCGGGCAGTGCCCGAGTGCTCGAATGGTCAGTCCGCCCCTGATCACAGCAAATATTGGGGGTATTACAGGCTGGTACTCAAGCTGTTAAAGTTGAACTCCAGGACAAGCAAATAGTGTCTAGTCTTGAGTATTCTTTCATGAATATCGGTGTGCTTTGTGTGTTTCCTCTAGATCTATGCAGCAATCCAGTGTGAGACTTTATCTTCATACAGAAGCTTCCTGTAATAAAGACCGCTCACTGCTGCTCTCTCTCCTTGTGCATAATGACTGGTCTTGTCTCCGCCCCCTCCTGTAGTTTTCTGCAGGCGGCTTGTAGAGGGTGGAGCTACTTGGCCCCTCCCACATGTCTGCTCTCTGCACAAGTGATATACAGCACAGCACCTTAGGATCACTAAGATTGGTCACTGAAAGACCAGTCTCAGCAATCACATAATGTAAACTGGGTGAGTTGACATCTGTGGGCCCTCCCCTTCCCTTGAGTTATTCATTAGTTTATGGTAGCTGCGGTAGCCCCCAATCTCCCCTAGATATTTGACCCCAAGCCTACCACTTCATTATGGCCATAACAAGAAACACACAGAAACACTCCTGTAGTTTTCTGCAGGCGGCTTGTAGAGGGTGGAGCTACTTGGCCCCTCCCACATGTCTGCTCTCTGCACAAGTGATATACAGCACAGGGTGATGTCACTGCTACATTTATATTGTAGCTTTAGGACCGCAGAATATACAGAGGTCCCTTGGCGTGGGAACTGCGGCTTATGTATATATTTGCAAATGTGTGCAAACAAAACCCTCTGTTTTTAATGTAAACTGTTAGACAGGGTCATTTGGTTGATTTGAAGGCTGGCTGGTTAATGTGCTGGGAAATCCTTTGTTTGTGATGTACATTGCCCTTCCATGTGCACCTTGCTGCAAAGGCTAGTTATAGTTTGGGGCGGTTGCCACTTTTTTTGTACAGTTGGATGCACTGGATGCCTTCACTGCCATTGTGCTCTTGCTGGGTGTCACGTGTGTCCCTGTGCCTTTAACTACTTGCTTACCTGGCCAATTCTGACTCTTCTCTCATATAAATAAAAATCTGTGTTTTTTGCAAGAAAATTACTTCAAACACCCAAACTGTATATACAGTATCTCACAGAAGTGAGTCCACCCCTCACATTTTTGTAAATATTTTATTCTTTTTCTGTGACAACGCTGAAGAAATGACACTTTGCTACAATGTGACGTAGTCAGTGTACAGCTTGTATAATATGTAAATTTGCTGTCCCCTCAAAATAACTCAACAAACAGCCATTAATGTCTAAACCGCTGGGAACAAAAGTGAGTCTACCCCTAAGTGAAAATGTCCAAATTGGGTCCAATTAGCAATTTTCCCTCCCCGGTATCATGTGACTCATTAGTGTTACAAGGTCTCAGGTGTGAATGGGGATCAGGTGTGTTAAATGTGGTGTTATCGCTCTCACTCATTCCTAATGGTCACTGGAAGTTCAACATGGCACCTCATGGCAAAGAACTCTCTGAGGATCTGAAAAAAAGAATTGTTGCTCTACATAAAGATGGCCTAGGCTATAAGAAGATTACCAAGACCCTGAAACTGATCTGCAGCATGGTGCCCAAGACCATACAGCGCTTTAACAGGACAGGTTCTACTCAGAACAGGCCTCGCCATGGTCAACCAAAGAAGTTGAGTGCACGTGCTCGACGTCATATCCAGAGGTTGTCTTTGGGAAATAGACGTAGGAGTGCTGCCAACATTGCTGCAGAGGTTGAAGGGGTGGGGGGTCAGCCTGTCAGTGCTCAGACCATTGCACACTGCATCAAAATTGGTCTGCATGGCTGTCGTCCCAGAAGGAAACCTCTTCTAAAGATGATGTACAAGAAAGCCCGCAAACAGTTTGCTGAAGACAAGCAGACTAAGGACATGGATTACTGGAACCATGTCCTGTGGTCTGATGAGACCAAGAGAAACTGATTTGGTTGAGATGGTGTCCAGCGTGTGTGGCGGCAACCAGGTGAGGAGTACAAAGACAAGTGTGTCTTGCCTACAGTCAAGCATGGTGGTGGGAGTGTCATGGTCTGGGGCTGCATGAGTGCTGCCGGCACTGGGGAGCTACAGTTCATTGAGGGAACCATGAATGCCAACATGTACTGTGACATACTGAAGTAGAGCATGATCCACTCCCTTCAGAGACTGGGCCACAGGGTAGTATTCCAACATGATAACGACCCCAAACACACCTCCAAGGCAACAACTGCCTTTCTAAAGAAGCTGAGGGTAATGGTGATGGACTGGCCAAGCATGTCTCCAGACCTAAACCCTATTGAGCATCTGTGGGGCATCCTCAAACGGAAGGTGGAGGAGCGTAAGGTCTCTAACATCCACCAGCTCCGTGATGTGGTCATGGAGGAGTGGAAGAGGACTCCAGTGGCAACCAGTGAAGCTCTGGTGACCTCCATGCCCAAGAGGGTTAAGGCAGTGCTGGAAAATAATGGTGGCCACACAAAATATTGATAATTTGGACATTGTCACTTAGAGGTGTACTCACTTTTGTTGCCAGTGGTTTAGACATTAATGGCTCCCCATTCACACCTCAGACCTTGTAACACTAACGAGTCACATGATACCGGGGAGGGAAAATGGCTAATTGGGCCCAATTTGGACATTTTCACTTAGGGGTGGACTCACTTTTGTTTAGACATTAATGGCTGTGTTGAGTTATTTTGAGGGGACAGCAAATTTACATGTTATACAAGCTGTACACTGACTACGTCACATTGTAGCAAAGTGTCATTTCTTCATTGTTGTCACATCAAAAGATAGAATAAAATATTTACAAAAATGTGAGGGGTGGACTCACTTCTGGGAGATACTGTATATATTTTTTTTGTTAGCAGAGGCCCTAGAGAATAAAATAGTCATTGCAATTATTTATGTGACACGGTATTTGCACAGCAATTTTTTGAAAGCAATTTTTTTTGGAAAAACTTTAATGAATAAAAAAAAAAAAACACAAATATATAACTAATTTTTTTGTGAAATATGAAAGATGATGTAACGGTGAGTAAACAGATGCCCAACCTGTCATGCTTTAATGGCGCCAAACTACGGTATGTAAAAATCTCCATAGGCGGCACTTTAAAAATGTCTTTAGGTTACCAGTTTAGAGTTATAGAGGAGATCTAGTGCTAGAAATGATTGCTCTCACTCTGACATTCATGGTGATACCTCACATGTGTGATTTGATCACTGTTTACATATGTGGGTGTGACCTAAGTATGCGTGCACCATTGCAGACGAGCACGGGGGGGGGGTGCGCTTTAAAAAGTTTATATTTATGTTATTACGTGTTTTTTATTTTTACACTGTCCCTTCACATTTTTTTTGGGATCACTTTTATTCCTATCACAAGGAATGTAAACATCCGCTGCTCGGAACACTTTTATCGGTTAGAGAATTGACGGCTGTAAAAAACAATACCGAGGGTATCGGCATAAAGCTCCACCCATAACCGCAGTATTCCACTTCCCACCGAGGACATCTTTTGTCTATGGCCCAGTCGGGCAGTGGTTTTAAGGAGGGGTGGGCTCCCTCCAGGCATACCTGCCCTTAATCTATCCATCTCATATGTGGAGGCTCTGGCAGGGGCAGACTGACCATTCAGGCAATCGGGCACTGCCCGAGGGCCCGGGGTCAATGAGGGGCCCCATGAGATGCCCCTGGTACCTTTCATAGGCTTTTTTAGGTGTGGTTTGAGTGTGGGTAAGGACACAAGGGCCCCATGATCCTCTATTACCCGGGGGCCCTATGAGTTGTCAGTCCACCCCTGGGCTTTGGAAATTTAGAGTTAGGACCACAGTATATACAGATGTCCCTTGGCATGCAGCGTACGCATATATTTGGAAATGTGTGGAAACAAAACCCTCTGTTTTTAATGTAAACGATTAGACAGGCCGATTTGGTTGTTTTGCAGGCTGGCTGGTATGTGTGCTGGGAAATCCTTTGTTTGCTTGTGATTTATATGGTAATATCTGGGTTTGCAAAAGGTATTTCGTGCACACAAAGTGATTGTATATCCTTTGTGGCTAATAAGGAACATGTTTAAATGAGATTTTTATGCACCCAGAGTTGAGCTTTAACCACTTGCCCTCCAGAGGATTTACCCCCCTTCCTGACCAGGCCATTTTTTAGGATACGGCGCTGCATTACTTTAACTGACAATTGAGCGGTCATGCAACGCTGCACCAAATTAAATTTACATCCTTTTTTCCCACAAATAGAGCTTTCTTTCATTGATATTTGATCACCTCTGCGTTTTTTATTTTTTATGCTATAAACGAAAAAAAAACAACAATTTTGAAAAAAGAACAATATTTTTGAATTTTTGCTATAAAACATGTCGAGTAAAAAAAAATTTTAAAAATCAAATTTCTACATACATTTAGGCCAAAATGTATTCTGCTCCATGTCTTTGCTAAAAAAAATCCCAATACGTGTAAATTAATTGGTTTACGTGAAAGTTATAGCGTTTACAAATGGTGGTATATATACTGGGATTTTTATTTTTATTTTTTTTTAGACTAGTAATGGCAGCGATCAGTGACTTATAGCGGGACAGCCGAGGGCATTCTGATACTAGGTGGGAACTGGCTAACTGCCACTGACATCCTAATGACTCTAATACAGCGATCAGTGCTTATAAAAAGCACTGACACTGTACTAATGGCACTGGGCAGGAAGGGGTTAACATCTGGGGAGATCAAAGGGTTAACTGTGTGCTGTTTTACTGTATGTGCTGTGTGTGTTTTACTAGGGAGACATGCTGCTGTGTATTTCTCTGCTGGGCAGATAAATACACAGCAGCATGTTATTGCTGGCAGGAGAGAGACATGTGTTGTTCACACACAGGTCTCTCCCGTCAGTATTAGGCTCCATATACACAGGACACTTCTGAACGATAAACTGACTGCTGGAAAACGTAGGTTAAAAAATGTCTGTTTAGCTGCGTTTGCATACTGCGTTTATGAGCGTTTGAGTTTAGAAGCGTTTTTTAAAGATAACCTCAGGAGACCTTCCCAAATGCCCATAATGCACTGAAAAACAGTAAAAAATTAACTATTTCAGACATTTTGAGAGAAATAGAGAGAGCAGAAGCACAGAGAGCAGTATGTGTTGAGATTAGCTGTCTTTTTTTTTGTGTGGTGTTTGGATGTGTTCCAGCTCATTTCTGTGCAGAAATTATTGCAGCCGTGTCTAACATATTTTCTTTCATGCGAAACCTCAAAGTATGGTGTACCGGGTCCATTTGCATACCGAGAAAACGCTCTGCGTGCATTTTTCATGATGAAAAAAGGTTCTAGACAGCATCTGAAAATGGAAGAGTTAAAAAATATTTCCAAACGCAAACACTTATAAACACGGATAGCCGCGTTTTTACGCGTTTACAAGCGTTTTGGCGTTTGAAACGCTGATTAAATCTACTCCTGAACGCAAGTTTGGTGCGTTCAAAAAAAAGACTGTAAACTCAACTGCCTGTAAATGACTGTATACATGGACACATAGGAAAACATTAGGGGGAGTTCAGGGGCTGCTGAAAAAAAAAAACGCAAAAAAGCTCCTCAGCTTGGGTTTATCAGCTGCACATGGAGACTTACTCGGCGATCGTCGGGTTCTGGAGGAGAATCTCTGGCTGGGACCCGATGATTGACATCTGCAGCTGCCAACGGCGGAGCAGGTAGGGTGGCGTGCGCGCGCGCCCCCTACCCATAAATGTGAAATGATATATATATACATCTGCAGCAGCTATAGTTCGGCAGGTAACTGGTTAGAGTGACAGGGTCCCTGTAAGCCTGGCCAGACTTGCATCTCTCAGATTTCCCGGTTTATGTATCCTCCGATGGTGTCATTAGTGGCCCGGGTTATTGCATTGCACACACTGTGACAGTGATAGGCAGATCTCTCCTCCACTCTTCATCATGAAGCCAGGCTATGAATGCACGGTACGGAATGACAAAGGAGAAGTGATCCCGGAGAAGTCCGGGAAGAAGATCCGTCATAGGGAAAAGATCTATTTATTTGTTCAACATTGAGTAATATTTACCAACATGAACTGTCATTGTGTTGAAATTGCAGCTAATGAGGCAATGCTGTTCTGACAAATAACTGACGGTGCTGACAAAACACGACACCGCAGATCTTCCTCTGTCAATATTTGTGGGTGGTGTGGGGGGTTTAGGGCTCGTATGCTCTAGCAGTTGATGTGGGGTTATGAGGACGCATTACAGCCAGGGGCGGACTGACCATTTGGGGTCAGTAGGGGGCCCCATGAGATGCCCCTGGTACCTTTTTCATAGGCTTTTTTGAGTTTGGGCAAGGACACAGGGGCCCCATGATCCCCTATTGCCCGGGGGCCCCATGAGTTGTCAGTCCGCCCCTGATTACAACACAACCCACCCCAGATTCGCAGCCCTGTATACCTGCTACGGACCCCCGCACAGGCTCTGTAAGGGTCGCCATACACATTACAATCTGACCATATAATCTTTGCACAAGCAACCTTAGTGCTATTTCAGACGGGCTGCTGAAGGGCGGTAAAAACTTGGTTTTTAGCTACCCTCTCCATCTCCCCCCCCCCCCATTCGTCAGTCGCCCACCTAAACAGTCCCAACTCAGATCGAAGGGGCTTTGCAGATGCTGCCGCCACCATGCTTTGCTTCGCAGCCACAGCATTTTTAACTAGGGGTGCAGAGTTAACCACTTCCTGTCTGGACACTTTTACCCCCTTCCTGACCAGGGCAATTTTCAGCTTTCAGCGCTATCACACTTTGAATGACAATTGCGCGGTCATGCAACACTGTACCCATATGAATTTTTTACCATTTTTTTGAGACAGATAAAGCTTTATTTTGGTGGTATTTATTCACCGCTGGGATTTTAATTTTTTTTGCTATGTAAATGAAAAAGTCCCAAAATTTTGAAAAAAAGTGTTTTTCTTATAAAATTTTGCAAATAAATCATCTTTCATCATAAATCTTGGCCAAAATGTATTCCGTTATATTTTTAGTAAAAAAAAAATAAGCCAAATTAGTTTATAACCAAAAATTATAATTTTTAAACATTTTTTTTCATTTTTATTTTATTTTTTTATATTATTATTTATTGGGTTTTTTTTGGGTTTTTTTGCATACTGTCACCCTAGCAGTACAGTGTCACCATGGTGACACTGTACTACTCGTGGGGAGTCATGACTTTAAAAAAAAAAGAATGGCCAGGGACTCCGCCCCCTGCTCACTTCTGGCAGGTACAGACAGGGCTGTGGATAAGAGGGTACCATCAGTCCTCCTGTATGGGGCCCAAGCCAGTGGGGGGGCCCAGGCAGCTGGGTGAATCAGTTGTGGGCAGGGAAGGTGATTGGAACGACGGAGGGGGGGCAAGGAGCAATTACTGGAACCAATCCCCTGTATGGTTCTCTCTGTAGCAGCTGAAAGCCGGCTTCTTCGCCTCTCCCTCCCGCTGGCTTTCAGCTGCTTTAGAGAGAGCCATACAGGTTCCATGTAATTGCCCCCTGCCACCAAACTTATCACTCTCCCTGTGCACAATACGTTTCCCACTGCTGCCCATGTCCCCCTGTGTGCACCCACCCCCAGAGTGCTGCCGGCTTCCCTCCTTTCCTTCCCACCGGCAGCTGCAAGCACACAATAGGATCCTTCAGGATGGAGAGTGGGGGAAGGGTCCAGTAAATGTCACATTTACCAATCCCTTTTCCTGAATGAACACAATGAGTAGTAGTGAGCCCTAGGCAGCTGCCTAGTTTGCCTAGTGGAAGCACCGGCTCCATGTATGAATGGACACACAAAACACCTGCTTACTGTGGGGGCACCCGACAAGAGGGAGGAGCCAGAAGAGCCTGCGGGGGACCCAAGAAGAGGAGGATCCAGGGTGCTCTGTGCAAAACCTCTGCACACAGCAGGTAAATATAGACATGTTTGGTATTTTTAGAAAAAAAAAAGGTAAGTAACACTTTAATTGAACAATCTGACGTTAGAAGCGGATTGGCTCATATGCCCAGCGGCACCAGATGTTGCACACTCCAGTTTTAGTAACTCTCCCCCACAGTGACATTTCAGTACA
Organism: Staurois parvus; assembly: GCF_062004578.1. Classification (NCBI taxonomy): domain Eukaryota; kingdom Metazoa; phylum Chordata; class Amphibia; order Anura; family Ranidae; genus Staurois; species Staurois parvus. Next base: position 2,457,702 of record NW_028318372.1, read on the forward strand.
TTAGTTAAAAGAAACAAAAAAAGAAAAAACAGTACAATGCGCTGCTATCATCATATCGGCACTGCTCTCATCCTACCGCACGCCAGCGGCTGCGTCCTGACGGGAACCACCCTGTTATCTAGAGTTCAGCTGTACCGTCAGTGAATTTTGAATCCGGAAACCTGCAGAGGGGTGCAGGCACCAGGCTGGCAATGTATGGGAATGAATGGTGACTATCTGCCATCGCCTCCAGCTTCACAAATATTTATTATTGTTTACTTGTATGAGAATCACGTGCCCAGAATAAGTAGGTTCCATCAGGCGAGTCACCTAGCCATGGGATATTATTCATCACTGAGTCATTTCACTAACATAAGAAAACAATCTGGTTTTGTATATTAAATAAATAAAAGTGCAGCACTAAATGTTAGTAGATAAATGAATAATAAAATGTCCCAAAAACATATTATAAACGCATGAATAAATAGTTCATAAAATATATAGGTAATCCACTTGATGTCGCAGTATACCAAGGCAAGTAGTTACTGGGGCAAATGATAAAATTGCGCACTCACCGGACGCGCATAGGTAATGCGCATGTAATCAATATCCAACCAGGTCACTTAGGAAGGCGGAATAGGTGAGCATCCATCTAAAGGTGGGAAATCTTGTCTTGGTGGTAAGTGATTAAAACTGCCAGGTCCAGAGGTCCCCTTAAGGTTGGATGGGTGCACAGACTGGATACAGGGCTCCCTCCCTCCCTTAATAAAGATGGCCGCCGGGCCTCCTCGTGGCTCCAGGCAGCAGTGATATCACGCTCTGTTGGCTCCTCCTAAGGCGTTTCGTGCAATGCACATCATCAGAGGGGAGACCAATTGGTTTTGTATGTTGCTTTCAATTTTAGCGCGGTATTAAACCCAAAGGCAAACATTTATCAGTTTACCAATTCTTAGGTGTGATGGCTGCATTAGTTTTTTTTTTAGGCTTTCTTTCTTTTATTTACACCTGGTGATCCTGCCAGTAAGTCTGTGTTTTTGTTTTTTTTAAAGAACAAGCTCTCCTGTAGATGTAGCAGTTACGGAGATGAATCAAACCATTTAACACGGACAGGGGTGCTTACAATGACCAGCTTTTATTTATTTATGTAAAACCTTTACTCCAAAAAGAAAAGAAAATACTGTTTGCTGTAACTGATTATAAAGTATTGGCTGGAGTTTGGCTTCAATTTGGTAGTGTAAATCTGCTAGCACATATAACGCTCCCCTCCCCCCAGACTGACAATGCTGCTGTACAAAAGGTGCCCCCTGTGCTCCTTCATCCAGAGTGGGGGTGCTCTAGTACAGGAGGTGTGTTACTGACCAGATCACCAGGTGAGAACAGAGGGGAAAAGCCTAAAATAAAAAAAACTAATGCAGCCATCACATCGAATGATTGGTAAGTTGTGATATGACATTTTTGGTTCCAGGTTTAATACCGCATTAACTGTAGCCAGTCATATATATTACTGCAACTTCCGTAATATGTTCACCTGGGAAAATATCTGTTTTCTGTCTGGCTGTGCTCAGTCTTGCCATGATGTAAGATTTATATTCACACTGAACATTGGGGTTGAGTTAGGCCCATTTCACATGGGCGTTCCGTATGTCTGTTTTTCTTCTGTCCGTTTACAGACACCCGTGTATTTCTATGGACTAGCGGATGTAAAAGGATCATCATCTGTTTACTTCTGTTAATGTCCGTGTCCATTAACATCCGTTTTTTTGAATGGAAGAAAACCCTATTTTTCTTCCATAAAAAAAAACAGATGTAAACGGACAAAAATGGATGTAAATAGATGAAAAACAGATGTAAATGGGTGTAAACTGATGCAACGAACAAAAACAGATGTAAACGGAAAGAAAATGGACAAAAACTGATAGAAACGGATGAAAAAGAACAAACACGGATGTAAACGGATGAAAACGAAGACAAACACATGTAAACAGATGGAAACTGATGAGAACTAACAAAAATGGATATAAACAGACAAAAACGGATATAAACGGATGAAAAATGGATGGAAATGGATGGAAACTGATGCAAAGGAACAAAAACAGATGTAAACGGAAAGAAAATGGATAAAAATGGACAAAAATGGATGTAAACGGATGAAAACGAAGACAAACACATGTAAACAGATGGAAACTGATGAGAACTAACAAAAATGGATGTAAACGGACAAAAACGGATATAAACGGATGAAAAATGGATGGAAATGGATGAAAACTGATGCAAATGAACAAAAACAGATGTAAACGGAAAGAAAATGGATAAAAATGGACAAAAATGGATGGAAACAGAAGGAAACAGTTGAAAACTAACAAAACCGGATGGAAACGGATGAAAACGAAGAAAAACAGATGGAAACAGATGGAAACTGATGAGTACGAACAAAAACAGATGTAAACAGGCAAAAATGGATATAAACAGATGAAAAACGGATGTAAACGGATGCAAATGGATGAACGGATGTAAACTGATCTGTTTTTTTCATTAGTTTAGTCATGTTTTTTCCAAGAAAAAACAGAACAAACATGTGAAAGGGGCCTTAGGGCTCTTTCACACAAACGGTCTGACCGGGTCTGCCTGCCTGTTTTTCAGGTGGACCTGATCAGAACTTCCACTCTCCTCTATGGAGCGGTGGATGTAAATGGACATGTGTTCGTTTACAGCCGCCGACATCCGATCCGCCAAAAAGGGACGGATGGGGATCCAATTCCGTCCGTCGGATCGGATAGGATGAAATCGGACAGGCGGTCTGTTTTCATCTGACTGCCCATTGAGAAGAGCGAGCAGCTCTGTGTCTGGAAGGGACACAGACCTGTCATCCACTTGCTCAGCAAGGATCAGCAGATAGATCCCCCCCGCTGAGCAAGCGGATCCACTAAACGGGTCCGTCCCGTGTGAAAGAGCCCTTTCTGATAATGGAGAGTGCAAAATCTGGTGCAGCTGTGCATGGCAGCCAATCAGCTTCTACCTTCAGCTTGTTCAATTAACCTTTGGCAATAAAACCTGGAAGCTGATTGGTTTCTATTCAGAACTGGACCACATTTTGCACTCTTCATTCTTCAACCCCATTGCATTTAGTGAGCTCAACACGTAAGGCTCCATTGGCACGGGCGTTTAGCTATGGTGCGAATCCCAGCAGCAGGAACCTCTTGTAGAATCATCAGTAGATTCTTGCTGCTGGTTTTACAGCTGCAAGCGGACATCTTCAGCTCCTGCTCCCGTACAATGCAATGACAGGCTGTCAATGGCCGCAGCTATTCAGCATCGTCGCACAGCCCATGATCAACTCTGCACATCCAGCTGCAATCGCTGTAGGTAGTCGCTGGATGTGAAAACAGTCAAGAATCACTGCAGCCACTGGCAGCCTGTCATTGCACTTTATGGACTCGGTGGCTGCAGATATCTGCTTCTAGATGTCAAAATCAGTAGATTTCCGCCGCTGGGATTCGCACCATGGCGAAAACGCACGTGCCAACGTAGCCTTAGTAGAGCGTGGGTTTTCCTCCCCCAGTTTCAGATTCTGATTTATTTCGTAGGGTAACCTAGGGTTGCATTGATACCGATACTAGGGTGCCCACCTCATCCCTATAAAACCGAACACATACTATATACGCAGGTTCTGGGGCTAATTTACTGCAGATAAGACCAGGGGTGGACTGACAACTCATGGGGCCCCCGGGCAATAGGAAATCATGGGGCCCCTGTGTCCTTGCCCACACTCAAACCACACCCATAAAAGCCTAAAAAAGGTACCAGGGGCATCTCATGGGGCCCCATACTGACCCCGGACCCTCGGGCAGTGCCCGAATGGCTAAATGGTCAGTCCGCCCCTGGATAAGACACTAAAGTGCACTTTATAAAGAGTTATGAACATATAAAATATTTTTTTTTTTTACTTTTTTCTGACCTCCGGAACGGATTAATTGGTTTTCAATGCATTCCTATGGGAAATCACATTTTGGTTTATGAATTTTTCGCAATTCGAAACGTCCCAGAGAACGCATTAAACTTGTAAACCGAGGTACGCTTGTACAGTATATGCTGGTAAAATCCTGAAGGCATCTTTCACATGAGCAAATGCGGCCATTCCAATCAATGGGGGCATGGAGGCAACCAAGAGCCAAACTCAGGGTCCAGCAGTGAAAGGGTTATATAGACTCGCCATCTGGAGTGTTTAGTTAAAAGGCAGATTAAACCAAATAAATGTATCAAGTAGAACCCCCCCCCTCCGCCACCTTTAATAGGTTCTATATTCTCAGTGAAAGCCCCTCCCCCGCCTCCGGTTCTGACAAATAAAACCCTATTCTGGGATGTTCTGGTTCTGTTTTCACATCATCTCTGAAAAATGTGAACTGACCACCTACTGGAGTACACAAGGCCTGCAATGTGGATGGAAACCATCCGGATCAGAGAAGACCAAAACACGGCCACTGTTGACAGACAACAAAAGATTCCTCCTAGATTAGCTGAGGACTGAGACAGGAGGGCAGACTGGGCTTAAAGGGGAACTCCTACCAAAACTTTGATTGTTTCAGTTTTGCATAGAGTCAGGAAGGGTTTGCGCCTTTGTCGGGTTTTCACTGCTAACAAAGCAGCAACGTCACCCACTCAGATCAGGAAGGCAAGCGTGGAAAGCCACAAACATTTCCCAGCACACCTTCTAGCTAGCTAGTCAGCACAAAATAGGTTGGGGGGGGGGGGGGGGTGTTATCAAGAGAACCTGTAATTTTACTGTAAATGACAATCTGTCCCTAAAGCTGAGTACACACATATCTGAATAATCGGGGGGGTTCTGCTGGTTCAACATAAATCGGTCGACATTCGGCGTGTGTGCACAGCAGCCAGTCTGACAGAAGCTGGACATTCAGCCAGCTTCTGTCAAAGGCTGCGTTCACACTAGCGTTGTGTTCAGGCGGCAGAGAGGCGTTTGGGAAGCGTTTTTACCGCTTCCCAAATGCCTTGAACAATTCTGCACATTGCAGCACATGGTGCTGTTCTAACGGGAGCGTTAGCGTCGCGGCAAAACGGATGCCTCTGGACGAGTCAAGTGGCGTTGAAGCCTCCTATTCTAGTCTATGGTGCAGTTGCAACACGGTTGCGGGGCGTTTGCGGAGCGGTAACACCATTCAAACTTCATTATAGGAGTTTGTGGGGCGTTTTTAACGCTCGGCAAATGCCTAGCAACCGGCGCTAAACCGCGCCTGCGGCATTTGCGGTGCGTTTGGCGAGCGTTAAAAAACGCTCGGCAAACGCCGGACCAACGCTTGCCAAACACTATAAGGGCATTTGGCAAGCCTTGGTAAAACAGTCAAGTGTGAACGAGCCCAAAGGGGCATGATCAAAAAAAGGGCTGCCAACCAGCGCTCTCAGCCAATGGCTGAAAGGGCTGACTGATGTGTTCTAAGGGGGGGGGGGAGGGGGGAAATCACTGTACTAACACTGAACTTACAATGTGTGTGAGGCTTAATTCTCCCCCCACCCCCCTCAAGAAGAATATTTAACATTAACATGCAGAATTTCATTAATTCTATTAAAGTATATGCAAACCCTTGTTAGATCAACCCATTCATTGGGAAGACCCATACAGTATCTACATACCTACCTACATACATACTTACCTCCATATTAATACATACCGGCATACCTACATACCTGCATAGATACACTAATGCAAAAATACATAACTGCATACATATACATACATACCTGCCTACATATATGTTTACCTACTGTACCTACATACATACACTCATGCATACATACAAAAATACATAACTGCATACATTTACATGCATGCATACCTGCCTACATATATACCTACATATATGCATAACTACTGTACCTACATACAGACCTACAAAAATACATAACTGCATACCTACATACATACCTGCCTACATATATACCTACATGTATGTTTACCTACTGTACCTACATACACTCATGCATACATACAAAAATACATAACTGCATCAGGGGTGGACTGATAACTCATGGGGCCCCCGGGCAATAGGGAATCATGGGGCCCCTGTGTCCTTGCCCCAATTCAAAAAAGCCTATGAAAAAGGTACCAGGGGCATTTCATAGGGCCCCCTACCAGGGGCGGATTGACAACTCATGGGGCCCCCGGGCAATAGGGGATCATGGGGCCCCTGTGTCCTTGCCCAAACTCAAAAAGCCTATGAAAAAGGTACCAGGGGCATCTCATGGGGCCCCCTACTGCCCCCGGGCCCTCGGGCAGTGCCTGAGTTTCCAAATGGTCAGTCCGCCTCTGAACTGCATACATATACATACCTGCCTACATATATACCTATATATATGCATACCTACAGTATCTCCCAGAAGTGAGTCCGCCCCTCACATTTTTGTCAATATTTGATTCTATCTTTTCATGTGACAACACTGAAGAAATGACACTTTGCTACAATGTAGTGAGTGTGCAGCTTCTGTACACTCTGTATATCATTTGTAAATAACTTTGCAATGCTTTGAATCAGAATAATTTTAGTGTCATCTTAAAAAGGACAAATTGCAGAATAAAACATGCACATTTTATTTGCAGTAACACTATTTATTTTTTAACTAACACTGGTTAAAAAAAACAACCCCAAAAAAACAGAAAATGTGCGTTTGATTAGTTTTGTTGCATTTTATTGTCTAAAGATTGCAAAAATAAAATCATTGTTGCAAGGCAATATCATGAAATAAATCATTGTTTGTCCTTAAATATAAGTATTATCTTGTTATCTTTAGTAATGGCAAAGTTATTGCTGAATAAACAGGTCCATAGCAGAAATGTAAAACTGCTCTGGTCCATAGGGGGTGTACAGGTGTGATTGGCAAAATGGTTAACCACTTGTCCTCCAGAGGATCCCCCCCTTCCTCCTGACCAGGCCATTTTTTGCATTACGGCGCTGCGTTGCTGTAACTGACAATTATGCAGTCATGCAACGCTGCACCCAAATGAAATCTACAGTATCTCATAGAAGTGAGTACACCCCTCACATTTTTGTAAATATTTTATGATAACTTTTCATGTGACAACACTGAAGAAATGACACTTTGCTACAATGTGACGTAGTCAGTGTACAGCTTGTATAACATGTACATTTGCTATCCCCTTAAAATAACTCAACACAGCCATTAATGTCTAAACTGCTGGCAAGAAAAACTGAGTACACCCCTAAGTGGAAATGTCCAAATTGGGCCCAAAGTGTCAATATTGTGTGTGGCCACCATTATTTTCCAGCACTGCCTTAACCCCCTTGGGCATGGAGTTCACCAGAGCTTCACAGGTTGCCACTGGAGTCCTCTTCCCCTCCTCCATGACGACATCACAGAGCTGGTGGATGTTAGAGACCTTGCGCTCCTGCACCTTCCATTTGAGGATGCCCCACAGATGCTCAATAGGGTTTAGGTCTGGAGACATGCTTGGCCAGTCCATCACCTTTACCCTCAGCTTCTTTAGCAAGGCAGTGGTCGTCTTGGGGGTGTGTTTGGGGTCATTATCATGTTGGAATACTACCCAGTCTCCGAAGGGAGGGGATCATGCTCTGCTCAGTATGTCACAGTACATGTTGGCATTCATGGTTCCCTCAATGAACTGTAGTTCCCCAGTGCCGACAGCACTCATGCAGCCCCAGACCATGACACCCCCACCACCATGCTTGACTATAGGCAAGACACACTTGTCTTTGTACTCCTCACCTGGTTGCCGCCACACACGCTGGACACCATCTGAACCAAAGAAGTTTATCTTGGTGTCATCAGACCACAGGACATGGTTCCAGTAATCCATGTCCTTAGTCTGCTTGTCTTCAGCAAACTGTTTTTGGGCTTTCTTGTACATCATCTTCAGAAGAGGCTTCCTTCTGGGACGACAGCCATGCAGACCAATTTGATGCAGTGTGCGGCGTATGGTCTGAGCACTGACAGGCTGACCCCCCACCCCTCCAACCTTTGCAGCAATGCTGGCAGCACTCATACGTCTATTTCCCAAAGAAAACCTCTGGAAATGACGCTGAGCACGTGCACTCAACTTCTTTGGTCGACCATAGTGAGGCCTGTTCTGAGTGGAACCTGTCCTAATAAACCGCTGTATGGTCTTGGCCACCGTGCTGCAGCTCAGTTTCAGGGTCTTGGCAATCTTCTTATAGCCTAGGCCATCTTTATGTAGAGCAACATTTCTTTTTTTCAGATCCTCAGAGAGTTCTTTGCCATGAGGTGCCATATTGAACTTCCAGTGACCAGTATGAGAGTGAGAGTGATAACACCAAATTTAACACACCTGCTCCCCACTGACACCTGAGACCTTGTAACACTAACGAGTCACATGACACTGGGGAGGGAAAGTGGCTAATTGGGCCCAATTTGGACATTTTCACTTAGGGGTGGACTCACATTTGTTGCCAGCGGTTTAGACATTAATGGCGGTGTGTTGAGTTATTTTGAGGAGACAGCAAATTTACATGTTATACAAGCTGTACACTGACTACGTCACATTGTAGCAAAGTGTCATTTCTTCAGCGTTGTCACAGAAAAAGATAGAATAAAATATTTAAAAAAATGTGAGGGGTGGACTTCTGTGAGATACTTTATATACACACACACCTACCTATATACCTACACACATGCATACCTAAATACTTACATACCTACCTACCAACACACGTGCATATGCACATACCTACATACACACATACCTGCCTACATATATACATACCTAAATACATACCTACCTACATGCATATGCACATACATACCCACATATAAACATATATACATTCATACATACATGCACACATACTTACCTACATATATACATACATACCTATATACCTACATATGTACATACCTGCATACATACCTACAAAAATACACACCTACTGTACATACATACATAACCCTACCTATATACCTACATATATGTATACTTACATACATACCTACTTAAATACATACATACCTACATGCATATGCACATACCTACCTACATATATACATACATACATACCTACCTACATGCATGCATACACACATATCTACACACATATATAAATACATACTTACCTACATATATATATATATATATATACCTACCTATATACATACACATATGCAAAGCTATGTACATACCTACGGGCAGCACAGTGGCTAAATGGTTAGCATTTCCGCCTGGCAGTACTAGGGCCATTGGTTTGATTCCCAACCACGGCACCACCTCCCTGGAGTTTGCATGTTCTCCCTCTGCCTGTGTGGGTTTCCTCCCACACTCCAAAGACATGCTGGTAGGTTAATTGGATCCTGTCTAAATTGGCCCTAGCATGTGTATGTGAGTTAGGGACCTTAGATTGTACACCCCTTGGGGGTTAGGAACTGATGCGAATGTACAATATATATGCAAAGTGCTACATAAATTGATGGTGCTATATAAGTATCTGAAATAAATAATAATACCTGCAAACATACACCCATGCATACCTACATGCAAATGCACATACCTACATATATACATACATTCTGAACATATATACATACAGAACTTTAAAAATTAAAAAAATGTATATGTCCTGTTTGTTAAACACGCATCAATATACATCACATACATAACCAGGCACATAGGACAGGATGGGATTTTTCCCTTTCCTTCCAGTGATATAGATGAGTGATTTTGCTTCACAGGTGACAGATTCCCTTTAAAAAATAATTACAAGTGAAAGGCCAGACCGTCCATTGATGAATGATTTAAAACTCTTAACGTACAAAGTCTCCTCTATACAGCATGAAAGGAAGCATTTGTAAACGGCAACATCCATTGTTTTCCTGCTGTCAGCGGTTATATGAATGACAGATGTGGTCGCTGAATAATTCAAGCTATAAATACGTATCCATGCTGCCTCTCTCCGGATCTTACATCTATGGGCTGATTACCCATTTATATATGCATTGTGATATTCCAGGGCTATTAGAACAACTACAGTGATCTGTAGGGACTGGGCGCATCTTTGTTCCTCTACTCTTTACACTGAGAAGAATTTAACTGAACAATTCTTATACTTGGTATACAAAAAAGTATATTATTATTGTTTTATTGTATTATCTACTGATTGACTTAGTTTACATACATCATTTATTCAGATGGTATCTGTGATGCAATACACATGCATTAAAATGCAGGTAACAACTTACAATAATCTTCTCTTATTTTCTCCCTTTTTGGTCTGTATAATGCACCACTGAAAGGATATTGTTTAATCTGTTCGATGAGTGTAAAAAAATACCTGTTGATCCTGCCGGAAATGTTGTCAGATAATAACTTCCAGTGTTTCTGCCTCAACTGACTGTTATCAGTCTTGCCCAGGTATCACTGTGATCTATAGAACACATCCTCCTATGTTATGGATATGAGGAAAGAGGAAGGATTTCTGTAGTTCTAATACTCTTGCTCTCCTAGGGTGACAACCTTCATTGTACTGCATCTATGGAGAAGCAGTGTTGTCATGTTGTCACCCTAAGACAAGAAGTGCATTATCAACAGGATCACCAGGTGAAAATAAAGAGATGAGTTCCTGGATAAAGAAAACCAATTCAGCCATCAAATTTAAGGATCAGTAAGCATACATTTTATGTAACTTTTACTTGTATTTAAAGCTGAACTGTAATCTTTTTAACTTTTGCCTTTCCTGCCACCCTGCCCCAGTCAGCATGCTTATGACATTTTTAAATTAACCTGGTTTCATTACATACCATAGTTGAGACCTGTTGATGTCATCACTTGATCTCTCTGCTTCTCTATGTAATGCAGGCAGATCATGGTTTGTGGGGGGGCTAGCTGGGTGCTGTACATAGCTTCCTAAAAACATCACAGCACCCTGCCTCAGTACCCCTCCCAAGAGTCCTCAGCCCTGATGCATGCCAGGAGTTAGGACTTGGAAGGAAGCAAATATTAAAATACCTTGATTGGTGGCTGTCAGTCTGGAGGAGTGGGTGTTCCAAGACACATTGTATTTGTATGTAGACCACCCTTGGTAACTCCCACAGGTGATCCTGAGCCTCCGAGATTCAAAAGATCTAAAATCCCATTGAATGGTCGGCCAGGGAGAATATGGCTGGAGAGGAAAGTGCTAGATGACGCTGGATGTCTTTCAAACAGCAAATGAGGCAGGCTCTATCTAAGAAGCTCACAAGTGTGCAGTGAAATCAGACTAAACAATTTCAGCCAGGAAGAGGAGCCCATACAACTGTGCAAGACTGAAGGGAAGGTTGAAGCTCAGATTTAAATTCACTTTAGCATCTCAGTGTATGTTGAGATGTAGAGTACTACAGCAGTTGGTTGTCCACAACCGAGGTTCCTGATGCACCCCAGGCTACCTCTTATTTATATTATCAATAATCACTGTCTTACTATAAAGTGAAAAGAAGTTCAGCCCCACCCAAACATTCAGGTTCAGTTACATGCCAACTTCTTGCATCTCTCAGTGACTCCATTGTTGAGGTCATCTCACCAGAATACCCAGCTCCAGCCATTTACCATTGGTATTAAAATGCAATAATTATGGTGGATTCTCCATAAAATAGAATAAACATCTGGTTAATAGGGTCCAGCGTTGAAGGAGAGACACCTTGATTATGGTTTCATGTGGAACACCAGATACTGCATGGGTACCATGCCTATGAAGGGCATATGAGTTACAAGCTGTAGGTGGGTGTCCATCCTGTTGTAGCTGATTTTGAAAGAGTTAGGCCAACCAACACTGATGTTTCAGTCTTTGGTAGATGCTAGAGAGCCAAACCCTTTGAATGTTTCTCTTGGGGACTCTCCTGATGAGACTTCTGTGTTGAGTTCAAGGTCTGCATAACTGCTGTGCCCATTATAAGGAGCTCCCACCATCCCAGCTGAACTGTTATTTATACCTTTCCAGGTAGACAGGATCAGACCTGGGATTTATGGCCCATCTATGGTCCACTAGGATCCACCTGTAACTAACATACCACCTTTGGATGGGTTTTCCCTTTAAATTATGCTTAATAATATAAAATAATAAGTAAGGAATGTCTAATAAAATATTCCAGCATACAATGGTACTTGAAGTTCCACAACTTCTGTTACATGTACATAAATAATATGGGTAGAAACATACCTAAAAGTAGGGTTTCTCAACTAGGGTTCCTCCAAAGGTTGCTAGGGGTTCCTTGAGCAATGAGCAATTTCTGCCTCTCAGATAAGTTCCCACTGACATCAATGATCTGTTTAGTTACCTGAAAGGGGTTCATTCTTCTCAATGACCACAAGTGTAAGGAGCATTCTTCCTTCTGACCATCCCACTAATATATCATGAGTTGTAGATATAGTAATTTTTAGGAGGGGTTCCCTGATACCGAGAAGTGTATTTCAAGCTCTCCTCTGTGTTGAAAAAGTTGAGAAAGGCTGCTTTAAAGTAAATGTACGCTTTTCCCATGGAGGGCAAAGAAATTGGTTCACTTTAATGACTCTCTTCCTACTACATATACCTACCTTTCCCTTACTGTACTATGGAAGAAAAATACTGGGTACTTTTGGATACCGGAATCATGTGACTTACTTCATTTTCCCATGTGACAGCACTGGTGCTTGCTGATTGACTGGGGGACAGGGAAGGGGGGGGGGGGAGAAGAGCCCTGCGTAAGCTCCGACAGGGATCGGAATGGAACTGACACAAGTATTCTTCATGCTGGACTCCATTCGGAGGAAGGGTAATGCTGTGGCAGCCAGCTTTAATACGAACCCATTGTTTTGTCCATAGGAAAAACCTATGTTTATTATAAATGTTTGTAAAACCCAACTTTTACAGCAGCTGAAGATCCAGGAGCTACCTTTTATAAAATATACTAATGGACTATGATATAATGACCCAATAAAGGATTACACTGCCCACATCCCTACATATAATATCAAGAAAGACATATAGCTTCCCATGGGACTTCCAAAGGCTGTGAAGATAACGTGTAAAAAAGTTTAAACACATAAAATATATCAGCTGATATTTTGTGAATCTACAAAATACAACATGTCAGTAAGATACCCAAAATCCATCATGAGGGAATATTGCATTGTCATATGATGCTTGTATATTTCACAATACACCCCAATCGGACAGACTCCAACGCATTTCGAGATGATTCCTTTCTCCTCTTCCTTAAGGGTGTATACTGTAGCTGATGATGGACATACAAACTGTTATGATACAAAGTAGACCAGCCAAAAGTGCAGCTAAAAGCATTCCATGGTCTGAAAGCATCTCATCAATTGCCACTTCCCACCTAAAGCAGAGCCAAGCTCTCCCCAGGAGAAACATGCAACCACACAGGCCAACAGAGCTGCAGCACCCCTTGGCAATCCTTCTTTAGTATAACATGCAGTGCCAGGACAAGTTCATTTAGAGCACAGGGCCAACATGCCAAACTGCTCCCTCCCAAGATGTATGAGCATTATGTAAGCAAAAATCCCCCCACCTCCCCAAAATAAATCAATCACTAATCTGCACGTTTACCCCCTAAGCATAAATTCACCCTCCACCCAGTACAAATCCACCCCCTGTTCCCCCTCCCAGCAGAAATCTTTGACCCCCCCCCATCCCCACTTCCCCAACCACTTAGCACAAATCCTCTACACCTCAAATTTCCCTTTCGAGCACAAATCCTCTCCCTCCCACATCAAAGCCCCCTCCCAGCACAAATTCCTCCCACCAATCCCTCCTAGCACAAATCCTCTACCACCAAATTTCAACTCCTATGACAAATACCCACCAATTATCTCTACTAGCAAAAATCCCCCCCCCCCCCAAAAAAAAAAAATCCTCTCCTAGCCTAGCACAAATCCCTTTTCCCCTCTACTGTATGACCTCTTCTAGCACAACCCCCCCCCCCAATCCCCTCTAGCACAAATCCTCATCCCCCAACCCCCCTCCCAACACAAATCCCCCCGAATCATCACTCCTAGCACCCCCTCCCAAATTGCCCCTCCTAGAACAATTCTTACCCCCTGCCATCCCACAAATTCCCCCTTCCAACACAAATGCCCTCCCCCCAATCTCCTTGCAGTGCCCCCCCACCTCACATGATACCATAGTGCCCAGAGCAGCCACCCCTCCTGCCCACCCCTGGCCCTGACCCTCATAACATGTGTGTCCTTTATGGCAATCAAAAGTAAATGCCAATTACCTTTAAAAGTCTAATGGGAATTTGTACATCTATCTTGATTTTATAGAATAGATAGGTTAACTTTAAAGTCAATGGGGCTTATTTACGAATCCTTGACCAAAAACAACTGGAGTGAAATTGAAGCAGTTGCCCATGACAACAGGTCAGTTCCTTCAGTGGGAGACTGAAACATGGCATTTTTAAAAAGAATAAATAGGAGAATATCGGGATTTGATCACACTCAGGGCTTGTACCTCATATTCACCTCCTTTGCTCAAAGGACTGATAAGTGATTTTGGCTTGGATACCGAATGACAGCAAATGAGAAATTGAGCCTTCAATTGCCATTTTCTGTGTGGTGACTGTACACTGTGTATGGCTGCAATGAGCATGGCGAGACTCCATAGTAATCTTTAGTGAATCATTGATAAAGCTGTAAAAAGGCAGATGTCTCAAAGCCATCTGTGCCAATTAATGCTAGCGCTGACCCTGATATAAATATAGTAAATGTTACTGGGTTCTGCATCTCTCATCGGAGAACAGGAGATCCAGATATTTGACAAACTGCAGCAATTGTGAATAAAATAGGCGACCTCCAGGAGTATGTGTGTTATAAATGCTAAGACTCCTCCAATGGGCATAATATTGGCAATGTATGACAAATTCTGGGACTCCTCCAATGGGTATAAAACTGGCAAACTTTGGCAAATGCTGGGACTCCTCCAATGGGTATAATATTGGGAATCTTTGGCAAATGCTGGGACTCCTCCAATGGGTATAATATTGGGAATCTTTGGCAAATTCTGGGACTCCTCCAATGGGTATAAAACTGGCAAACTTTGGCAAATGCTGGGACTCATCCAATGGGTATAATATTGGCAATCTTTGGCAAATGCTGGGACTCCTCCAATGACTATAATACTGGGAATCTTTGGCAAATGCTGGAACTCCTCCAGCGGGTATAATATTGGCAATGTTTGGCAAATGCTGGGACTCCTGCAATGGGTATAATATTGGCAATATTTGGCAAATACTGGGAATCTTCCAATGGGTGTAAAATTTACTATATCTGGCAAAAGCTGGGACCCCTCCAATGGGTATAAAATTGCCAATGTGTGGCAATCCATATTTACCAACTAGTTACTAAATTCTCAAAAATCAACAATTAATTTAAAATATACATTTAGTCTTATTAGTAACAGCTCAAAGTTTGCAGTTTTTAATCAGCTGCATTAATCACTCCCAATTTCAATGCAAATAAATGACTATTCATTCACTTCTGTGCTGCTGGATGTTGTGTTTCTATAGCTGCTAATAAATAATATATTGCTGTTTATTGTAAAGATCAGTATGTGGATCAATTCTATCCAGTGGATTCCACCAAGATAGAACTGTGGTTTAAATGATGCAGGGCAATGCTGATAATTGTAGTTCCACAGGAAGACTGAACCTTGATATCCTTCTCAGTTAAATCAGCTGCAATATTCACCCAACCTCTTGTTCACTTGTGTCCTGCTATTTTTTGTGGTTCCACTGCTGCTAACAAATAATACATTGCTGTATGAATATGAAAATCAGCATGTGGATGAACTTCCATACTAATGAATGCCACCTAGATAGAACTGTGTTTTTAAATGGTGTGGGAAGTGTTGAGACTTGTAGTTCCACACCGGGAGCAAGCCATGATATTATGTTAAAAATCACCTAAATATAATCGAGGAGGTCATGCTGGAGCTCACAGTTCCACATTTTCTAATTATCTTCATACAGCATTAATTAGTTTCTCCCACAGAAGTTGATGTAGAACATTGAACTGTTCACATTAGTCCGGAAAGTTGAAGGAGCTTGCAGCTAAGAGCCCCTGACACACAGTGGGGCCAAATACAGGTTCAAGCTACTGACCCTACCAGGAGCGGACTGACCATTTGGAAACTCGGGCACTGCCCGAGGGCCCGGGGTCAGTAGGGGGCCCCATGAGATGCCCCTGGTACCTTTTTCATAGGCTTCTTTGAGTTTGGGCAAGGACACAGGGGCCCCATGATCCCCTATTGCCTGGGGGCCCCATGAGTTGTCAGTCCGCCCCTGGACCCTACATGTATATTTTTGGCCTTTGAAAACCTTGCAAACACAAGCAGAACAAACTACTTGCAGAGAATGTCCTGTCCTTGTTGGGGGACTGGACTGAGGACCCAGTACAACAAGACAACAGTGCTAGCTGTCATTCTAGCCTAGTTACCTCTTATCAAGAACCATATTAAAGTACGCCAAAAAAATGCCAACTCTATACAAAAAAATCCAACACTGGCATTGAGGCCTCATATCTCCATGGTCTTTGTATCACCATGATCCGGGTATTTCCATGGTCCTTGTATTGCTATGATTCCTCTGTCTCAATAGTTTCTGACAATCCACAAGCTCTGAACATTTAAAAAATATTTCCATAGAGTCTGTTGTAAGATCTTGGCCAAATTCATTTCCATATTTTATCAGAAGACCATTTTGTTTCCTTACACTATAAAGCAGGGTTTCTCAGCCAGGGTTCCTCCAGAGGTTGCTATGGGTTCCTTGAGAAATGGGCAATTTCTGCATCTCAGATAAGTTCCCACTGACACCATTGATCTTTTCAGATATCTGTAAGGGGATAATTCATCCTAATAACCTCAGGTGGAAGGAGCATTCTTCCCACTAACCATCCCACTATAGTATCATGAGTTGTAGATATAGTAATTTTTAGTAGGGGTTCCCTGAGACTGGAAAGTTTCTCAAGGGTTCCTCTGTGCTGAAATGATTGAGAAAGGCTGCTATAAAGTGTTATATAAAACATCTGTTTCACATAAGATAATGAATATTAAATCTGTCATGGAAAAGGTAGGTTTTTATTATGCCACTGTGTGCAAAGTAATCTCAAACTTTTCCAGAGACAAGAAAAAAAAATCCAGGTACAACTTTTTAAACTTCAATGCTCTCCTTGGAAAATGGGCACATTTAATTCTTGGGTTTGTTTGGAGGAAATCTCACAAATGCAAGCATAACTTAAAAACCACATGCAAAAAATGTCTTGTCCTTGGTGGGGACTGAACTGAACTCCCAGTAAAGCTATTGTCTTACCAGTTGCTTTAGCCTTGGTACTAGGGGTCAGCTCAGGGGTGTTTGGACTCATGTCTGAACATGCCTGGGCTCATTCCTGCTAGGGACTTTATATCAGGAGCCTTAGTAAACTACGCCAATAAATGCCACTTTAATACATATAAACCCTTAAATGGCATTCAGGGCTTGTATCTCCATAATTCTTGTATATCCATGATTCTTGTATCTCCATGGTTTCCTACAAGTTCTTAGCAAAAAATGTTCTATAGTTTCTGTTGCCTTCCAGTTCTTGGCCAATTCTATTTCATATTTTATCAGAAGACCGCATTGTTTCCTTACACCCTCAAGTGTATCATTATCAATAAATGCTAACTCAATAAAAATATAAACCGGTGTTTAAGACTTGTATCTCCAAGGTTTCCAACAATCCACACATTTTCAGCATTTAAAAGTATTCCCATTGGCTCTGTTACCAGCCAATTCTATTCCATATTTTATCAGAAGACTGCTTTGCTTCTTTACACTATAAGACGTCGTATACAATAGCTATTTCACATTTTCATAAGATAGTAAACAGCAAATGTTTCATGGGAAAGGAAGGTTTTTATTATGCCACTGTGTGAGAAGTAATCTCGAACCTTTCCAGGGACTAAAAAAAATTCAGGTACAACTTTTCAAACTCCAATGCTCTTCCTGGAAATTAGGGACATTTACGTCTTGGGCTTATTTGGAGGAAACCTCACAAATGTAAGCAGAACTTACAAACTACAAGCAAAGAATGTCCTGTGCAAGGCCAGAATTCTATTGTTTTACCCATTGTTCTAGCTTTGGTACTAGGGGTCAGCTCAGGTATGTTCAGGCTCATGTCTGAACATGCCTGAGCTCATCCACGCTAGGGACCTTTTTTCAGAGCCTTAATAAAGTATGCCAATAAATACCACCTTAATACAAATACCCCCTAACATGGTGTTCAGGGCTTGTATCTCCATGATTCTTGTATCTCCATGATTTTTGCATCTCCATGGTTTCCTAAAATCTGCAAGTTCTTAGCATTTACACATGTTCCATAGTCTCTGTTGCTAGCCAGATCTTGACCAATTCTGTTTCATATTTTACCGGGGGACAACTTCGTTTCTTTACACTATCAAGATTGGTATCTCCAAGGCTTCCAACAAGCCACACATTTTCAGCATTTACACATATTTCCATAGTCTCTGTTGCTAGATCTTGGTCAATTCAATTCCATATTTTACCAGAAGACCACTTTGTTTCCTTACATTATCAAGTGGTATTTAAAATAGCTGTTTCAGCTTTACAAAAAGTCATATCTAATAACTGTAAAACCAAACCCATACATACAGTATTCCGTGAACCCTATAAAAGAAAATAGGATAAGACAGTGGGGGTTATTTAACAAAACTGGAGAGTGCAAAATCTGGTACAGTTCTGCATAGAAACCAATCAGTTTCCAGGTTTTATTGTCAAAACTTAATTGAACAAACTGAAGTTAGATGCTGATTGGCTACTATACACAGTTGCACCAGATTTTGAGTGCTTCAGCTGTAGTAAATCTACCCCAGTGAAAAGCAGATGTTTGAACTTCACATCTATATAATATAAAAAAAAATTCTCTCTAAAAAAACAATGAATGTTTAAAAGTAGTCAAGGCGGCGAATGAAACACAGGTAACACCATACATATTTCTTAAATTCAAACCCAAAGACAATAAAATAAGATAGTAAAAAGCAAATCTGCAAACCTTACATCTATTTAAAATTAAAAAAAAAAAATGCCCTTCATAAAAAAACGATTGTTTAAAGTGGCTGTGGTGGCAAATGTAACACAGGTAATACACCTACATATTTCTTTAAAAA
This sequence comes from Staurois parvus, assembly GCF_062004578.1. NCBI lineage: Eukaryota > Metazoa > Chordata > Amphibia > Anura > Ranidae > Staurois > Staurois parvus. The sequence goes on from NW_028318372.1 coordinate 2,476,868, forward strand.
AAAAGAGGAAAAAAAGAAGATAGTAAAAAGCAAATCTGTGAACCTTACATCTATATAATATAAAAAAAATGTCCTTCATAAAAAAAACAACAAATGTTTAAAGTGGCTGTGGTGGAAAATGTAACACAGGTAACACGCCTACATATTTCTTTTAATAAAAAGGGAAAAAAAATAAGATAGTTAAAAGCAAATCTGCGAATCTTACATCTATTTAAAAAAAAAAGAAATGTCCTTCATAAAAAAACCAACAAATGTTTAAAGTGGCTGTGGTGGCAAATGTAACACAGATAACATGCATACATATTTCTTAAAAAAAAGAAAAAAATAAGATAGTAAAAAGCCAATCTGCGAATCTTACATCTATTTAATATAAAAAGAAATGTCCTTCATAAAAAAACAACAAATGTTTAAAGTGGCTGTGGTGGCAAATGTATCACAGGTAACACGCCTACATATTTCTGAAAAAAATAAATAAGATACTAAAAAGCAAATCTGCAAGCCTTACATCTATTTAATATAAAGAAAAATGTCCTTCATAAAAAAACAACAAATGTTTAAAGTGGCTGTGGTGGCAAATGTAACACAGGTAACACACAAAGCAAATCTGCGAACCTTACATTTGTTTAATATTTAAAAACACATTCTCTCTAAAAAAATTAATGTACTCTCCAAAAACAAAATTAAAAAAAATAAAAGAATGATTATTTCTCACTTCATGCTTGGAGCTTTTTTCACACACTTGTGTGCAGATAATCACATATGCAATTATTAAAAGTAGTCATGGTGCCAAATGTCACACAGGTAACACCCATGCATCTTGCTTAAAAAAAAAGAAAAGAAAGAAAAAAAAAAGAAAGCATAAAAAAGAAAGAAAGGAAAGAAAAAAGAAAGAAAAGAGAGAATAAAAAAAAGAAAGAAAGGAAAGAAAAAAAGAAAGAAAAAAGAAAGAAAAGAAAGAAAAAAAAAAGAAAGATAAAGAAAGAAAAGAAAGAAAAGAAAAAAATGAAAGAAAAGAAAGAAAAAAAAGCAAATATCTGATCTAATATTAAAAAAATATATTCATAAAAAATATTTCCTAAAAAAGAATTAATAAAAGTGGTTACACATGTGGAAAACCAAGGATTTTATTATGCCACTGTCTGCAAAGTAATCTCAAACATTTGCTGGAACTAAAAATTCCAGGTACAGCTTTTCAAAATCCAGCGCTGTCCCTGGAAATCGAGGACTCTTAGCCCCCGGAGCTAAGACAATGTGTCGAGTGCAGTAATCCATAGCAACCTTTTTCTTTTTTTTCTAACTGACCCATCTGCAACGCACTGACATCCGGTCGCTCTGGGTTACTGCACATCATCATTGCACGGTTAGAAGCGAGGGTTAAAAATGGAATTTAAAGGGACTTACCTGCCACGAGGATGTACATGCAGCACTTCAGAAAGTGGCGTGTGCAAGAGAGGCGCTCCATAGAAGCATCCTGTCTGTGACTTCAGCTCCTGAGTGACTCCTGGAGACGACAGCTGCTGCTGCTGAAGGATTTGCCAGGCAAATCAGCAGAGGGTTGTCAGACTCCAGCCTGCCTCTTCCCTTAGGTGATTTGAATGTGCATACAGAGACTATAGGGGAAGGAACACCTGCTAAATGACTGTTTACCCTGCACTGGCCGGGCCAGCTAATGGGGACTATTATTTGTTCCAGGCAGGCTCCCTGGATGAAACCAGCCCACATCCACCAGGGGTTGTTTAGACTCAGCCTGGCAGGCTTTCCACATGAATAGTTGTGATTCCTCGCCGCTTATCCTCGCCGCTGCTTTGTCAATGCTGTAAATGAACTAACAGGCAACACTTATTAATTATTTGCTACTGTTCATTTTTTTTTTTTGCCTGCTGTTGCTTTCTTCATCAGCCAATACCCGTCATCACCACCAGTCAGAGTCGCCCCTCACTTCCTTTTTTTTTTAACCCCTTGCCTACCGGGCACTTTCACCCCCTCCTGCCCAGGCCAATTTTCAGCTTTCAGCGCTGTCGCACTTTGAATGACAATTGCGCAGTCATGCAACACTGTACCCATATGTCATTTTTATCATTTTTTTCACACAAATAGAACTTTCTTTTGGTGGTATTTAATCACCACTGGGTGTTTTATTTTTTTGCGCTATACACAAAAAAATAGCAAAAACATTTTTTAAAAAATAAAGTTTTCTTTGTTTCTGTTAGAAAATTTAGCAAACAGGTAATTTTTCTCCTTCACTGATGTGCATTGATGAGGCTGCACTGATAGGCAGCAATGATGAGCACTGATAGGCAGCACTGATGGGCACTGATAAGCTGCACTGATGGGCACAGATAGGTAGCACTGATGAGGCAGCACTGATAGGTAGCACTGATGAGGCAGCACTGATGAGGCACCACTGGTGGGCATTGATGAGGAGGCACTGTTAGGCAGCACTGATGGGCACTGATAGGTAGAACTGATGGGCACAGATAGGTAGCACTGATGAGGCAGCACTGATAGGTAGCACTGATGAGGCACCACTGGTGGGCATTGATGAGGAGGCACTGTTAGGCAGCACTGATGGGCACTGATAGGTAGCACTGATGGGCTCTGAAAGATAGCACTGATGGGCACTGATAGGCAGCACTGATGGGCATTGATGAGGCGGCACTGATGGGCACTGATGAGGTGGCACTGATAGGTAGCACTGATGAGCACAGATAGGCAGCACTGATAGGTAGCACTGATGGGCACAGATAGGTAGCACTGATGAGGCAGCACTGATGGGGTGGCGCTGATGAGGCAGTGCTGATGAGGCAGCACAGGTGGGCCTTAATGAGGAGGCACTGATAGGTGTCATTGATGGGCGGCACTGACCGATAGCACTGACTGGTGGCACTGCTGGACACTGATGGGCGGCACTGATTGATAATCAGGGTACTGATAATCAGTGTGCATGTCCTCTGTGACATTTGCCAGTTTTCAGCAGTACTGTGACAGCATGAGGAAAGTGCAGCCGATAACTGGCAACTCTATTTACTTTGTGATCTGCTGTGTCATTGGACACAGCTGATCACGTGTTAAAAGGATGCTGTGATTGGCCTTCTACCTTTTACCATAGGACACAGCGATCACCGACTGCACCGGCTGCCCGCCGCTGGAGGTGCGCAGGGGGCGTGTTCTGTGAGGACATCCATGGACACCCTCCCAGAACTAGACAACTGAGCTGTGTCTGTCTTTCGGCTATAGCGCGGTTGGCAAGCGGTTAACACTCGCCAGCACAACCACTTTTAAACATTCAGGCCCCATTCACATATCGCGGGTTCCTGCTTGCCATTTTAAAAGCACAATTCGCACTCAGAGAAACTCAGGGACCAAATTTAGTCCCTGAGCCAGGCGTGACTGTTCATGTGCGTTTCTCGCATGACAAAATCACACCACATTGGGGTCCAGTCGCAGTTCTTTGCCTCAATTTGGAATCACAAAATCAGCCAAATGTGAACGCGGCAGCATTTTGTTTTTGATGCCCCGTTTAAACCTACCAATTTGGAATCGCGGATGCAATCACAGCGATTGCACATTGTGTGGCAATCACACGCAACACACGCTTGGATGCCATTCATTCTAAATAGAACCCCAAATGAGGTGCGATTTTGTCCCGAGACAAATTCTTGCTGCAAAGCGCGTCTTTGAACCTTGTCACCCAAAAAGGAGCTGAAGCTTTCTTTGGGTGAAAAATACGCACAGGGCAGTCCATTGAAGTGAATGAGCTGTCCTATGCACGACACATGGAATTGCATGAAAATCAGCCAGACAAAATTAGGAGCAGAAGAGTGTCTTATCCATTATTCCCAGGTGGTCATCTAAAAAAAAATCCCTTTCTTCTTTTTTCTATATTTGGTGAGCCACAGTTTTACCACCTTTATAACCGCCTGATTTAACTCTATAATGCCACACTAATACAAGTGGTTGCGGTATGTCCTCAATGGGAGAGTTTGACAGGCAGTACCACTTGTCAAACTCTGCAATCTGAGTTGAAAATGGTGTATCTGCAGCATCTGTACAGCTACAATTGGCTGTATTGGACAGTTTGGGTTGGTGGGTGGCTCAGTCACCCATTTTTACCACCCCCTTGGCCACCCATCTCAAAAAGCACTATGACAAGCAGCACTGCCCATTGAGGTAAAAGGAAGCCTGCCGCATACGTAAGTCAAATTCTTGGCTCACAGTTGCTGTTTGGTCTTTCCATCCACCCTATAGCAGATTTACTGCTACAGGGCAGACGTTCTGTATTTAAACATGATTTTGCACTTCCACCATTGGGGGTCATGCTGCCGCCGGAGTGCCGCTTTTGCTGTGATTGGACACATCAGAAGCTGATCAACAAGTGCCGGGCAATGGAGTCTTGGAACCTGTTGATTGCCAGAGATACTGACATGACACAGCTTTGTCTATGTAAACAAGGCAGAGCTGTGTTATGTCAACGGCGATCTGCTAGATTTTATTCAGAATCTAGCAGATTGCCTAGTAAAACCAGCACACAGTACACACAAAGCCACTGGCTAGGCACACAATTAACCCTTTGATTGCCCTAGATATTTAACCCATTCCCAGCCAGTGCAGAGCTGCTGTTAGAAACTACGGGGCCCCATACAGCTTGCCTGAAATGGCCCTCCCAAATAAACACAGTTTACAATGCTGCAGTTATGAATCAACAGTGAGTGATCAGTACTGATCACTCATTGTGTTCATTCAAGAAAGGAAGTAGCTGGTAGCTGTGACATATTTACCGGACGCTTCCCCCACTCCCCATCATGAAGGATACAGGAGATCAGTAGCAGTAACTGCCCCCCCCCCACACACACACACACCATGCCTATCACCCTTCTTGCCCACATCCGATGCACCCAACTGAATGGACCCCCCTGCTGGCCTGGGCCCAATACAGGAGGACAAGTGGTACCCCCTTATCCACAGTCCTAAGCCGGTGTCATTAATACAGTGACAGTGTAGATTTTTAGCATTGATCACTGTATTAGTTTAGGTTCACACCAGGGGCAGACTGACCACTGGGGAACTCGGGCACTGCCTGAGGGTCCGGGGTCAGTAGGGGCACCATGAGATGTCCCTGGTACCTTTTGCAGGCTTTTTTGGGTGTGGTTTGAGTGTGGGTGAGGACACAGGGGCTCCATGATCCCCTATTGCCCGGGGGCCCCATGAGTTGTCAGTCCGCCCCTGCTTCACACCTAAGTGTTTTCTGCTACGTTTTGCGGAAACACACAGTAGTCCATTTAACATGATTTCCTATGGGACAGGTTCACATCTCCGCGTTTTCACCTGGTGCGTTTTTTGGAAAGGGTTAGGAACTTTTTTAAATGCAAAATGTTGCAATTTTGGTTCTATAGACTTCAGTAGAGACGGCAAAAAAGAATATAGTGCAGTTTTGATGGGTTTTTGAAGCGTTTTGCATTTAGTCTGCCTAGCGACAAGTAAAAAAAAGTCAAACGCAAAATGCATCAAAAAATGCATGTGCAAAAATGCAAAGCTCACTGCAGAATCGGATCAAACGCAAACTACATAGGTGTGAAACTAGCTTTAGGCTACTTTCACAATGATCCACCGCAAAAACAAAGCAAAAACGCATAGGCGTTTTCACTGCGCTTTTGCCGTGCTTTCTGGGCATTTTTTTAAAGGACACGAGACTTAAAAACTGCACCAATAAACGCTTCTCAGAGGTGTTTTAATGCATTTTAAAGATGCTTTTTCAGGCGTTTTCCATTGATCTCAATGGGAAGAGGTTTTTCGGGGCTTTTTTTTAACTCCCCATACCCCAAAGATGCTGCAAGCAGGAGTTTTTACACCGCGCCGCAAGTGTAACGCCTCAGAATGAAAACATACATAGATATACATTCACATTCATAGGGAAGCATTTTTCTTGATCTTTTCAGCGTGAAAGTAGCCTTACACCCCGGTCACATCGGGTGCGACTTGGCATGCGATTTGCATGCCAGGTGACTTGCAAATCGTATGCCAAGTTGCACCCTATTGTCCGCAATTGGAGCGGTCATATCGGTGTGGTTCCGAATTGGTTGGAGCCACACAGATTTCTAAAGTAGAGCATGCACTTCTTTTGTTGCGATTTGCATAGACATCTGTGTCAGATGCAGGGGCGGACTGACAACTCAAGGGGCCCCCGGGCAATAGGGGATCATGGGGCCCCTGTGTCCTTGCCCAAACTCAAAAAAGCCTATGAAAAAGGTATCAGGGGCATCTCATGGGGCCCTCTACTGACCCCGGGCCCTCGGGCAGTGCCCGAGTTTCCAAATGGTCAGTCCGCCCCTGGTCAGATGTCTTGCAAATTGCAACTGAAATCTGCAGGTCACCCGATTTTGAAATCGTGCAACTTCACTGTAAGTCGCACGATTTCAAAATCAGCCTTAATGTGACCGGGGGCTTAGGCTGGCCATACATTATACAATTTTCTAGAGAATTTTGCTTTAGATTTACCAAAAACCATATAATAGGAGGCCAAACCTAAACAACACTTTCAATTGTATCCAATTAGGCAGGCCTTTCACTACGTAGTTATTTATTTCAGGTACTTATATAGCGCCGTCAATTTACACAGCACTTTACATATATATTGTACATTCACATCGGTCTCTAACCCTCAAGGGGTGTACAATCTAAGGTCCCTAACTCACATTCATACATACACATACTAGGGCCAATTTAGACAGGAGCCAATTACCCTACCAGCATGTCTTTGTAGTGTGGCAGGAAACTGAAGTACCCAGAGAAAACCCACGCAGTCACAGGGAGAACATGCAAACTCCAAGCAGGTGGTGACGTGGCTGGGATTTGAACCAACGACCCTAGTACTGCCAGATGGAAGTGCTAACCATTTAGCCACTGTGCTGCCCCTGATGTAAGGAGGCACTCTGATGGGGATGGTCGATGTAAAGGGGCACTCTGCTAGGGACAGTTGCTGTTGAGTTGAAGGTAAATCTAAAAGAAATTGGGCAGAAAATTGTAAGAAAATTGTATAATGTATGGCCAGCCTTAAGGTGGTAATACACTATTAAAAAGTCGACCGATTGGTCATCCGACGACCGAGAGGCGTTCCTTCATTGGTAGAAATCGTGGCCCACATTAACCAATCTAAAAAAATTGTTCGTCGGGCAATACGTAGTGTTGACGTCTTCCTTAGAAGTGGAATTATGCTCCGTACACATGATAAGAAAATCGTACGAAAAATTTTACGGAACCACTGATCGAACGATTTTCTCTTCTCTGAGCAGGATGTTTTAACCGATAATGATATTGTGAACGAAAAAATCCAGTTGAACAGTGAAAAATGTTGTTTCGCATACGGACAACCGATTTTCTATGCGGTGGTATGACGGTTGTATGAAAAAAAATCTATCAAGCGCTATCACCCATGAATGGAAACAGAAGATGACCCGGATGTTTATGTCCAAGTAATCCTCAGAAACACGAACGAAAAATCCAAATGTTAAAAGTAGATTGGCCTAATGAGATCATGAAAGCAGAATTCTGCAGATTATAGTTTATGTATCACTATTTATGTATATAGATCATGTAATAAATGATATTATACTCATTGCTGGTCATTGTTGTGTATATCGCTCGTTCTGGCCGGAAGGGCGTGGCTACAAGGTCACATGCACACCGCATCACTTCCACTTGTACGGAAGACGTCAAAACTACATATTGCCCGACGAACGTTCTTTTTAGATTGGTTAATGTGAGCCACGATTTCGACCCACGAACGAACGCCTCTCCGTCGTCAGATGACCAATCGGTCGATTTTCTAATCGTGTATTCCCACCTTAAGGGCTCGTTCACACTTGACTTTATTTCTAACTCTTGCCAAACACCCCTATAGCGTTTGACAGGCGCTAGACAGGCGTTTGGGAAGCGTTTTTAACGCTCCTCCAACGCTCCCCAAACGCTCCCCAAACGCCCTATGCGCAGTTTTGAGGCATTTGATAGGCGTTTGCCAAGCGTTAAAACCACACCACAAACGCCTATAATGAAGTTAATGGTATTAACGCTCCGCAAACGCCTCGCAACCGCACTGCAAATGACTGCTAGGCGTTTGAGGAGCGGCACCATAGACTTGAATGGGAGGCTTCAACTCCTCCTGACTCAACATGAGGTGTCCGTTTTGCCGTGACGCAACGCTAATGCTTCAGTGTGAACAGCACTGTGTGCTGCCATGTGCCGAATTTTCATAGGCTTTTGAGAAACATTAAAAACGCTTCCCAAACGCCTGTCTGATGCCTGCTGACAAAGCTAGTGTGAACGTAGCCTAAAGCCGGCCATACACGGGTCGAATTCTGAAAAAATTTTCTTTCGAAAATCTTTTCTAAGAATTTTCGTTCGAATTTCGCACCATTAGTGGGTCACAGAAACAACCAATTTTCGTGTGATCATCGAATTTGAGCGATCGGGCATGTTGGAAATTTTTTGAAAAATGAACGAATTTCAAATCAATGATGGGAGAATCGTGCGAGAGATATAAAGCTGTGACCTGGAAAGAAAAGAAAATTCTTGGCCACGAAAATTCTTTTCTGTAGGAACACGCGGTGAAATTCAAGGCTTGGTTGGTTGAATTTAGAAATCAATAGCGGCACCATCGCATTTCAAAACACACAAAATTTCCGATTTTCTAAAAAAAATTTGTTCGGAATCAGGGGCGGACTGACAACTCATGGGGCCCCCGGGCATTAGGGGATCATGGGGCCCCTGTGTCCTTGCCCAAACTCAAATAAACCTATGAAAAAGGTAACAGGGGCATCTCATGGGGCCCCCTACTGACCCCGGGCCCTTGGGCAGTGCCTGAGTTTCCAAATGGTCAGTCCGGCCCTGTTCGGAATTCGACCCGTGTATGGCCTGCATTAGTGTCACTGGTTTCCAGAAAGTGTCAGTGTGGGATTTTTCAGCTCAGGTACAGGGGTGGACTGACCATTTGGAAACTCGGGCACTGCCCGAGGGCCCGGGGTCAGTAGGGGGCCCCATGAGATGCCCCTGGTACCTTTTTCATAGGCCTTTTTGAGTTTGGGCAAGGACACAGGGGCCCCATGATCCCCTATTGCCCGGGGGCCCCATGAGTTGTCAGTCCGCCCCTGCTCAGGTATAAACACCTGATCCTGGTTAGTCAGTGATACCCAATTCAAGAGATAGTATGTAGCTACATAGAGACCATACAGACTCGAGTATCTTGGATTAGTTGATCTGATCTTTAATCCCGGTACTCGAGTTTAACCTCTTCACGCCGGCAGCACACAAATGTGCGGCCTCCCGGTATCTGAGCCTAGATTCAGAGCGTCCGCACATTTGCGTGCAATTAACAAAAAAACATATGTGCTGAGAGCGCGTGTCCTGCACGCTCCCTGCACATATGTCCGGTACTCACGGAAAGGTCCCGCTCTGCTCTTTCGATCAGGACCTTTCCCGATCATGTGACCGCCGTGTCACGTCACATGATCCCTAAATCCTGCCCATCCCGCCTCCCGACTTCTGAAACTCTTATAGGGCTGGGAGGCGCCGTCGGGAAGGGGTTAAGTACACAGATTGATGTACAGTATGTGTAAAAATATGAAACTGACCAATCAAAAATGAATATGATTACAGCAAGCACGGAGTTAATTGTCTTCTAAATCTGGGTAGTAAGTCATCATTCAGCCCGGGTTCACACTGATGCGGTGCGGAATTGGCAGCGTTTTCTGTGTAAATTCCACACCGCATCAGAACCGCACCCTATTCATGCGAACCGCTGCGGGTGTGTATGTTAAGTTAACAACACCCCAAAAGCGGTCCGCAAAATGCGGTGCGATGTGCAGAATCAGATCGTATAGTTGTGATTACCCATGTCATCTCATTCTAGTGCGGACCCAAAAAAGGGTCCTGCACCTTTTTGGTGCGGGTGCGGTGCGAATAGAGCCATACAAAATGTATGGCTCCGATCGCACCGCACACAAATCGCATGTGATCATACATGACTGTTGGACTTGCAGAATACCGAGGCTAATACTTACCCCTAATCCATAAAACCACCACCACCCTTCAAAACCTTCCCCACCAAAATAAACACGCGACTCTCTTTCTGGTGTAAAAACCGGCCATAGCAGCCATTTATTTACCATAACTCAAACATAACATTTCTTACAGTAACCTTAATTGATACCTGACAATAAGATCCCAACCGGGTCCAAGGTCTTTGAAGGCACCATTACTCCCATCACAAGCTCGGCTGTATCTGACACCCAATGAAAGGCCCCCAAACGCTACTATACCGCCTCGGGGACAATACTACAGATACAGCCCATGAACTCCCACATTGCCAACATGACCTTATAATTGGGAAGGGACACCCATACCTACGATGGGCCCAACCCATAATCCACCAACTTGTCACTCCAACACCGCCTTCAAAGACCCATCGACCCCTGCCGGCTGCCATGACAAAAATCAAACAAACAAACACTTCGGGACACAAACAGCTGTCCTGAACAATGAACAAACACAATGAACCCACATAAAACAAATACCACGAACAACCAAACCAAAACAGCAAAACCAACACCAGGACAAACACAAGGACAAACCATAACCAACACATCAAACAAAAAACAAAACAAGTCCAGGGAGGGAGGGTGGGAGAAACCACCCCCGTGATGGCACAAGCTCCGACTGACTCCGACAAGACCCAACCCCCCTTTTCAAATCCTGGCAAGACCACCCCTCAGTGATGCCTACTCCAATCAAGTAAGTAACCCTTCCCCCCTTTTTCCTCTTGCTTAGACTCCCACCCAAAATACACGCTCCGCCTCGTCTGCACGCCCCAGTCATGCTGGCCCTCCCTTTTAGCTTCGCTCAGTCCAGGCCTTTACTGGAATGCGGTGCGGGTCCTCTGCGAATCACATGCGATATACCGCACCGCATATATGTGAACCCGGGCTTAAGGATGTTTATTCCTTGTGGCTTTGCGTGTCATTCAAAATAGCCGTCCAGATGGGCTTTGCAGGAACTCGCTTTGCCACAAGTTCCCTAAACATAAATCCTAAGTTTCGGGTAGTCATCAGAATTATTTCTGTAAAATGCTAGTGTACATGTAAAGGAAAGAAATACGTACAGATTATAGTGCTTGTGAAGGCTAAAGGTTTTTATCTTCATGTATTCTATGCACGAAGGTAAAATACTTTGTGCACCATCTCTCCTAGCTCCCCATCTCTCCTAGCCCCCCTAATACTCACCTAAGCCCCTTCTTGATCCAGGGGTGTGCACTGGAGTCTCAGCTATCCCAGGAATCCCTCTCCTCATTGGCTGAGACAGAAGCAGGAGCCATTGGCTACCACTGCTGTCAGTTACAGCCAGTGAGCCAATGAGAAGAGAGAGGGGCGGGGCTCCATGTGTGAATGGACACACAGGGCAGTGGGTGCCCCCATAGTAAACTGCTTGCTGCGGGGGCACCTGGCAGGAGAGAAGGGCCAGGAGAGCCTGTAGGGGACCCAAGAAGAAGAGGAGAGTACGAGCTGCTCTGTGTAAAACCACTGCATTTTTTCTTTAAAAACAATTAAGTCTTTATAATCACTTTAACCTCTTGGCGCTGGCCCAATGCAAATGTGCGGCCTCTCGGCATCTGGGCCTAGATTTGAGTTATATTAAAAAAAACATGTGCTGAGAGCGCGTGCCCTGCGTGCTCCCAGCACACATGTCCGATATTCATGGAAAGGTCCCGATCTCCTCTTTCGATAGCGACCTTTCCCGATCAGGGGCGGACTGACTATTTGGAAACTCGGGCACTGCCCGAGGGTCCGGGGTCAGTAGGGGGCCCCATGAGATGCCCCTGGTACCTTTTTCATAGGCTTTTTTGAGTTTGAGCAAGGACACAGGGGCCCCATGATCCCCTATTGCCCGGGGGCCCCATGAGTTGTCAGTCCACCCCTGTTCCCGATCATGTGACCACCGTGAAGGTGTGTCACAGTGGTCACATGACCCTAAACCCCATTCCACCTCCTGACTTCTGAAACCCTTAAAGGGCTGGGAGGCGCCGGTGCCAAGGGGTTAAGGGTCTTATAATAAAGCCATTTTGTCCTAAACAACCATCTTGCCACCTCAGTCAGTCAGTGTCAGACTGTCCACTGCAATATAGTAGTCCCTCTATAAGTCGCTGATCGCCGCCATTACTAGTATTAAAAATAAAATTCCAGTATATATACCGCCATTTGTACACACTATAACTTTTGCGCAAACCAATCAAAATACGCTTATTGTGATTTTTTTTTTACCAAAAATATGTACATTTTGGCCTTAATTTATGAAGAAATTAGATTTTTTTAGTTTTTTTATTAGATATGTTTTTATAGCAGAAAGTAAAACAATATATTTTTTTAAATGTCAGTGTTTTTTTCATTTATAGCACAAAAAGTAAAAAACGCAGAGGTGATCGAATACCACTAAAAAGAAGCTCTATTTGTGGGAAAACAATGAGAGAGATTTTGTTTATGCACAGCGCTGCATGACCGCGAAATTCTCAGTTAAAATAACGCAGTGCCGTATTGCAAAAAATGGCCTAGTCAGGAAGGGGGCAAATCTTCCAGAGGTAAAGTCAAAATCCCCTTTGGATAAAAAACAAAAACAAAAAACTAGACATTCAGGAGGTAGCAGGATCACTTTCTGAGTATGTGCCAGCCACCATGGACCACTTCTTAGAGGACCATGAGCACTGCTGCGTATGTGAAAGAGCCCAGACCCCAGGTTTACACCTCAGTATTTTCTGCAGCATTTTGCGTTTTGCAGAAATGCAGTACAGTCCATTTAACATGATTTCCTATGGGACATGCTCACACCTGTGCGCTTTCACCCGGTGCGTTTTTTGGAAAGGGTCAGGGACAATTTTGAACGCAAAAGGTTGCATTTTGGTTCGATAGACTTCAATGGAAATGCTGCAGAAAAGCATGTAGTGAGTTTTTGATGCATTTTGCATTTTGTGTTTTAAATCTGCCTAGCAACAAAAAAAAGAATAAACAAAAAACGCACCAAAAACGTGTAAAAAACGCAAAACGCAATGCAGAAATGGCTAAAACGTGTGAACCTAGCTTTAGAATGGAAAATCATCTAAGTGATGCAAGGTGAGGAGCTTAAAGTGTTACTAAACCCACAACCGTAAAATCAGTCTGTATATGCAGTAAAGCATGCTTGTTATACTCACTGTGGAACCTAAGGGTAAAACTGTGTAAAAAGGCTGTTTGATCCTGTCTTATCTGATCCTCCCCTTCTTCCAGTGTCCCCTTCTGATCTCCTGATAAGACATATTGTGTGGAGTCACTCTGCACATGCTCAGTTTGGTGTGTATTGCTTGAGAGGCTTGTTTTTTTTCTTGGTAAAGTGCATGTGATCAGCACAGGGCCAATCAGCAATGTCCAGACAGAGGTCAGGGGTTCTGCATCCTCCTAGAGCAGAATAAAAACTCCTCCTACAAGCTTTAGCCAGTGCTCTGCTCGACACTGATAGAAGTTACAAGACTGCTATATACTGCTGATGAGAAAAGGTATTTAGCGGTTTATATTTACTAAAATAATTACATTTCCATGTTGTGTGTACTGTGGGAGACCAGATATAGTGAATGCAGGGTCCTGGGAGACCGGATATAGTGAATGCAGGATCCGGGGAGACCAGATATAGTGAATGCAGGGTCCGGGGAGATCAGATATAGTGAATGCAGGGTCCGGGGAGACCAGATATAGTGAATGCAGGATTTGGGGAGACCAGATATAGTGAATGCAGGGTCTGGGGAGAGCAGATATAGTGAATGCAGGGTCTGGGGAGAGCAGATATAGTGAATGCAGGGTCCGGGGAGACCAGATATAGTGAATGCAGGGTCTGAGGAGACCGGATATAGTGAATGCAGGGTCTGGGGAGACCGGACATAGTGAATGCAGGGTCCGGGGAGACCGGATATAGTGAATGCAGGATCCTGGGAGACCGGATATAGTGAATGCAGGGTCCGGGGCAGACTGACAAATCATGGGGCCCCTGGGCAATAGGGGATCATGGGGCCCCTGTGTTCTTGCCCAAACTCAAAAAAGCCTATGAAAAAGGTACCAGGGGCATCTCATGGAGCCCCCTACTGATCCCGGGCCCTCGAGCAGTGCCCAAGTTTCCAAATGATCAGTCCACCCCTGGTCAAGGGAGACCAGATATAGTGTATGCAGGATCTGGGGAGATCAGATATAGTGAATGCAGGGTCCTGGCAGGGACGCCCTGTACTGCAGGTGTAGTGATTCATACACCGCACACCTCAATACACAACCTGGAGTGAGAACCCACCATAATGCTTGGAACGGCAAGCACTCATTGGTCAGTTTGACCATGTAATCAAGTTGGCGAATGAGAAGCGCTTCTTTCTGGGACACCTTACCTGAAGAAGCCTCAGGTGTGCTTCTCATTGGCCAGCATAGTCACATGGCTGCGCTGTGCTGTGGCTGCGCAAGAATTATGATGGATACTCACTCTCTGTATTGCGGTCTACAGTGTATGGACCTCCACCCTGGCATCAGGGTCACTATGTGCAGCCTGGTCTGAGGTGGTGGCCAGGATATTTGGAGTTAGTTTTCCTTTTCAATTTTTGCAAAAAGGTGAACTTACCCTTTTGCAGCCAGGACTGTATGTGGTACAGACCCGACAGTGGGGGGGCTTTACATACAATCCAGTGGCTGCAACTGACAGGCAGAGTGCTTCCATAGCCTCCAGTAACAGCACCCCCCACCCTTCCCTGTCCACGCCCCTAACTCCGTATAGTCTGGGCGCTGCTTGCCTATGTGCAGGCCTGGGGATGACATGGCGGGTGCCGCTGGGTAGAGGGTAGGGAGGAAAGTGGACACACGTCCACTCACCTCCCCTTCTTGCTCTGACCCGGAAAGCAAGGTGTATGACGTCACTTCCAGGTCACCCTGTCTCAGGGACAGACTGACCATTTGGAAACACAGGCACTGCCCGAGGGCCCGGGGTCAGTAGGGGGCCCCATGAGATGCCCCTGGTACCTTTTTCATAGGTTTTTTTGAGTTTGGGCAAGGACACAGGGGCCCCATGATCCCCTATTGCCCGGGGGCCCCATGAGTTCTCAGTCCACCCCTGCCCTGTCTTATTCCCCAGCTAGGATAGTCAGAGAGAAATGTATTGCAATGCGATCTGCATTCCAATACATTCACTGGAGCCCAGAGGAGACCCTAAAAGACCTTGCATGTCTTATTAAAGAGAACCTGTCACCAAAAATCAGCACATAGGGGACATTTTGTCCCCTAGGTGAGGAAAAAAAAGTTAAGCGAAAAAGTTACACCCAAGTACATATCGTCCCCCGATACAATATGAGCCCCACCCCCACATATACGCATGTACAAACATAAACACATGCGTTGGGGGCACCTACGCATAAAAACATTGAGTGCAATGCACGTTACAGATCGCCACACACACCAGAGTGAGAGCAATAATTCTAGCTCTAGACCTCCTCCGTAACACCAAACTGATGACCTGTAGGGGCTTAAAAGCGTCTCCCATAGAAAATATAGGGTACTGAAGTTTGTCGCCATTTCACGGGCGCGCACAAATTTAAGGTTTGACATATCTATTTAAGGTTTGTGGTGTCTATTTACTCGGTACAACCTCATCTTTTATATTTTACCAACAATTCAGATATTTTATTGCATTTGTTTGCACTAAAATTCCGTTTTTTTACTGAAATTTTGCGTTTCCTGGACCTTTGCGGTAATATCATGTGACATAAACAAATTGGAACTACCACTATGTTGTTCTCTAGGGCGTCTGCTTTCAGAAAACATATAATGTTTGGGGGTTTTGTGTAATCTTCAACCATAAAATGAGGTTTTATACATGTATGCAGAAAACGCAAAAAAACGGCTCTGGCAGCGAAAAGGTAAAGCGCTAAAAGCTGGAAAGGGGCATTACTAGAGCAGCTGCAGTTGTCTCATAAAGAAAAGATATCCCTTAAAATCTCAACAATGTAAAGCATTGATAGAGACCTCTGCGGCTGCTACTTGTGGATGGATGAATGGAAACAAAATTCCAGCTGTGGTTTTCATTTGGGAAAAGCCGTATATATCGGAATATGTATATTCTAGACACAAAAGAAACCTGTTTTATGCATCTGAGATTCCATTCAAGCAGCAGGTCTGGATGACAATTTTTTTATTTTAGTAAAACACAAGAAAGAATACAAAAACATAAAAGCAATTTCAATTCTAAGAATACCAACTGATATTCAAACTTGGTTAGGTAAATGTAGTTACTCCCTACATGTTTCGTTCTCACGGGCTTCTTCAGGGGAGATTTTTTTAGGAAATTTCTACCGCCAAGGCAGTCCTGGATGTGAAAGCTCACAGAGCTAGAAGAAAATGACCTAAAAAATGTTAATTGGCCTACACGTCCAAAACAGTTGTAGAGGATATAATGGGCATCAGATATCATCTGTTAAATGTTTTGGGATATATAGGTATAACCAGGGGCGGACTGACAACTCATGGGGCCCCCGGGCAATAGGGGATCATGGGGCCCCTGTGTCCTTGCCCAAACTCAAAAAAGCCTATGAAAAAGGTACCAGGGGCATCTCATGAGGCCCCCTACTGACCCCGGGCCCTCGGGCAGTGCCCGAGTTTCCAAATGGTCAGTTCGCCCCTGGGTATAACCCAACAAAGATCTATTTGATCTATACGTTCATAACCATAGGAAAGGAAACAATGGACATCAAACATCCATCTGTTAAATATTGATTACGATATTAGCTCCGTTCACATCCAATACAGCCTCCACGATACTCAGTGTGCAGAAATCACCAGGAGGCTGTATTGGATCTGAACGGAGCTAATATCGTCTGGACTTTTGTCCTTTGCTGATATCTGGTGGTGGAATTAAAAATTGATCCTCAATTAAAATCCTTTTTCCCTACATTTTCCTTGCTACTTGAATTGCAATATTTAACAGATGGATGTTTGATGTCCATTGTTTCCTTTCTTATGGTTGTGAACGTATAAGTCAAATTTTTTTTTATAGCGCAAAAAAAAAAAAGCGCACAGGTGATCAAATACCACCGAAAGAAAGCTCAATTCGTGGGAAGAAAGGATGTAAATTTCATTTGGGTGCAGCGTTGCATGAGCGCGCAATTATCAGTTGAAGTAACACAGTGCTGTAACACAAAAAATGGCCTGGTCAGGAAGGGGGGTAAATCCTCTGGAGGGCAAGGGGTTAAAGGAAACTTAAAAATAGCCATTAAAAAATGGCCAAATGGTTAGCACTTCCACTTGTCAATACTATGGTTGCCAGTTCAAATCCCAACCACGGCACCGCCAGCCTGGAGTTTGCATGTTCTCTCTGTGCCTGTGTGGGTCTCCTCCGGGTACTCTGGTTTCCTCCCACACCCCAAAGACATGCTGGTAGGTTCATTGGCTCCTGTTTAATTTGGTCCTAGTATGTGTATGTATGAATGTAAGTTAGGGACCTTTTATTGTACACCCCTTGAGGGTTTGGGACTGATGTGAATGTACAATATATGTCTCGTCTTCAGAGTTTCCCCCATCCTCTGGAACTCTCTACCCTGATTTATCAGACTATCGCCTACTCTGGTCACTTTTAGACGATCTCTGAAAACCTATCTCTTCAGGGAAGATTATCCTGCCTTCAGCGAATACTGGAATCTTCTACTCTTCCAACCAGTCCATCCATCACAGTTACTACCTTTTGTACCACCAGCCCCTCCTTCTTAGATTGTAAGCTCCAAAGATCAGGGCCCTCCTATCCCTCTTGTATTGAACTGTATTGTTGCTGTATTGTCTCCCGTTATATTGTAAAGCGCTGAGCAAACTGTTGGCGCCATATAAATCCTGTATTATAATAATAATAATAATGAAGCACTGCATAAATTGATGGCGCTATATAAGTACCTGAAATAAAAAAAATGGATGGAACATCACTTTAATTGAACAAGCTGAAGTTAGAAGCTGATTGGCTCCCATGCACAGCTGCACCAGATTCTGAGCGCTCCAGCTTTAGTAAATCTGTGTGTTTTGGCTGCGCTAAATGTAACGATTGTATCCCTCATTTGTTTGTTTTTTTGTTCAATTAACCACTTCCTGCCCGCAATGTACTGTGGCAGGGGGACAGCTACAGGCAAAGTGATGTACCCGTACGTTGCTCTGGCTGTACCAACACAGGGGGGGTGCTGCCCCCCCCCCCCCCCCCCCCCCCCGCGACTGCTGTGTCCAGCAGACACAGGGGAATAAATATCCCGTTAAACGGGACACAGTGATCATGTGATTGCTAGGCGATCACTTGATCACAACGTAAGCAAAGCTGTTATGAATCAATCTCATTCATAACAGCTCTGCTCCTCTTCCTAGTGAGCTGTGATTGTCCCACAGCTGTCACATGATACATAGGACCAAGCACAGCATCCTGTACCATGTGACCAGCTCCAGCCAATCACAGATCACTTTGCAGAGCTGTCAAACCTTACCTTATTCATGACAGTTCATGAATGAGTTAGGTTCATGACAGCAAGCTTTGCATAACAAAGCAAAGTGTAAGAAAAAAAATATATAAACAAAATCCCTGATCCCCCCCCCACACACACAGTAGTACAATGTCACTATGGTAACATTGTACTATTCTGATAAAAGTATTTAAATAATACTAATTTAAAAAAAAGTTTAAAAAAAATACCATATTGAGAATTTTTTTTACCTGCTTGCCAACCACTTACCCACATTTTGCGGGCGAGCAGCATCTTTTATTAAAGCGATGTAATCTTGCGTCACTTCCTATTTTGGGGTGTGAAGAAACCTGTGCCCCCCACCCGTCGGTCCAGGGAGAGAAGAGAGAACACGGCACCGAGTGAAAACACCACTACATTTTACACACAAATGTTAGATTAGCACATTTAACCCTTTGATCGCCCCAATCAACCTTTTGATCGCCCCGCCAGTGCCATTAGTACAGTGTCAGTATATAGAATTTTTCACTGATCACTGTATTCCACTAATGACATCAGATAACGTCAGGGTCAGTTAGCGCCCCTCCCAGCTAGGGTCAGCTAGCATTAGATTGCCCGCACACTATCGCACTCATGCTATAGGTCGCTGATCACCGCCATTACTAGTATAGTGTTTGTACAGAATAATATATTGATCACAAGCAGAACTATACTAGTGCCTGCTTAGTATAGTGTCCCCAAAAACGCAGAGTTAGCAGGATCCTCCCTGTTCGCTGCCAGCACTAGCGTTTAGCCCCTTCGCTGTTTTTCATGGAAGATTTGTATCAATTGATTGTGGGCCAAGACAATTTATATGCACAACAATACATCGCCGCCCACCCAAATACAGCTCTTGCCAGACAATTCGCATGGAAATCTACCACGGTTTCCCAATTAAAAACTTTTTTCTGCCTAACCCTCAACATGGGTATTATAAAAAAGAATGAATTGCGGTCATATTGGTCCACTGACCTGATTCATCATATGCCTGTGTTCTCTGCTGTTACATATATGCCCAACAAGGACCCGCAATGTACTGGTACATCACTGGACTTTGAGTGGTTATACCGGGATGATGCCTGCCATTCTGGCGGTCATCTTTCATGTAAAAGCAATCCCAGTAGCCAAATAGCTGCTGAATTACTTTTACAAGGAGCGGGAAGGGACACCACAACCCCCCCGCCTTCCACAGTTTTCTTGGGTTCTCCTGTCCAACAGGGGAATCCAAGAGAATGCAGCCAGCAGTTCCGCTGACTGACCATAGAGCTGATCAGAGACCAGAATGGCTTCTATCATCTCTATGGTCTAAGAGACCAGAAGCTATAAGCATTTCATCACTTCAGTTTTGCAGGATATAAACAGCGCCATTTGAAAATTGAGAAACCATCTGATCACACTGGTCTTGGTGAGATTAAATAATGTAAGGGCAGAGGAGATATCTAGAGTCTGATAGACCCCAGATTTCTCAAAAAAGAATATATGACAATGCCCATTGACGTTATAGGAGATATTTGCATCCCCTGTGATAGCATTAAAAGTGATGAAAAAAAAAAAATTAAAATAACAAAAAAAAGCACCCTTGCACCCCTGCACGTGCAAGTGTTGACCCTGTGCGGTATGTAAAGCGGTTGCCCCATGCATGTGAGGTATCGATGCGAACATCAGATCGAGGCCAGTAATTCTAGCACTAGACCTCCTGCATAAATATAAATTTGTGACCTGTAAAGAGATTTGAAGCATTGGCTAACGATAATAAAAATGTATGTACTTTGTTGCCATTGCACGGGTCTGCGCAATTTATGTCATTAGAATTAATGGCACCCACCCACAGATCTGCATTCTTCTGTGTGGGTGGTGCAGCTGCACAGATTTTTGTGCGGATCCGCAGCGGCACCACCCGCACATATGTGAACCTAGCCCTAAAGCTGATGTAGGGCAGCTGCAGCATAGAGGTGAGTATGGATGTTTGTTTTGTTATATACCCCAAACCTCTTTTTTAATAGGGGCCCCACCAGTGACACATCCTTACCTTCTCTTAGCTCTCATCTCAACGCTCTGCTCCTGAGTCTGCACACTTGCATTGCCTACTATAAGGGGCTCCCCTTCCCACCCATTAGGAGAAAACAACAACAGCAGCAGTGCTATAAGGCTCCATGCACACTAGCATTCAGTGTTTTTTCTGCCGGGAAAAAACGTATAAAAACTATTTTTTTTCTGCTCCTAACGAGTAAAGCTTGAAAAACGCTTCTAGAATAAAATGGACATGAACACATAGGATAACAATATTAGGTTCAAGGAGCAAAAAAATGCTCACAACAGTTTCTAGGAGCTTAAAAAAATGCTAGTTTTCTTGGAGCCTAACAATGGAAGGGAGAATCCAAGATGACTATGATAAGATCTAGGAACATCAGAAAGACTGTGCTACTAGATTATCCAACAGCCATATGAAGACAGATAAATGCCATTCCCTGAAAATGGGACATTTGCAATGACATCTGGAACAGCACAGATCGCCCACATGTTGTGTACACTGGTAGAACACAGGAGATTACACAATGCAGGCAGATGAGGGATTAGCATATGACTAGAGCCTATGTATGTACACATCACCCACTAGGAAAAGTACAAGAGATGAGACAATGGAGGGTCCTCTCACCCAAAGATGTCAAAGTGTCTGTCACATTACCTCTAAGATTTACTGCTGTGTGGGGGATTTGTATAGACCCTGTAATGGGTCAAAAACTAAAGTTAGACATAGACATCAGAGGACATCAGACATCTATGCACAATCCCACCATTTTCCAGTGGTCATTTCCATAGGCTTCCTCCTAAACATGCATGCTCCAAAGGTGGCGTGAGTAGAAGGTACACATGAACAAACAAGGTTTTCTTCTGGGGTCTCTGGGCCATGAATGCTGCAGGATCCTGTCTATGTCCAGTAATAATATTAATTAAAAAGAAAGTACATCCTCACCAATTAGGGAATAGAACCTCTAATTCCACCTGCTGTATTAAAATACCTAGTAGTATTTCAACTAATAATAATAAATAAAGTACAGCACTTATATAGCTGGTATAGCTCTCTTAAAATAATAGGGAGGAAAGTCCCCCACGATAGATGTGTTGGTTATGTGTTAGAGAAGACACTGGTAGTGATGAGGCAGAATTCAGTCTTTACTTGTGTGGCTTAAGTTGCAAACATACAGAGCACATTTCAGCAGTGTATAACAGACATCTTACTTCCTGAAAAGATGAGAGAGAAGAGGAATAGAGAAGAGAGAGAACCAACAAGTTTTACACATATGCACAACTGATAACCTTAGTGTACAGTGCCATCTACTGGTCAAGTGATATTAACACACAATACTATATAGTACATGCTGTTGTATTCCCAACAAGATGCACCCTATAACCTCTTGAATTCCAAGAGATAGGCTTTTTTAAATTTAAGAAAGTTAATACATTTAGGGTAAACTATTGTACGAATTAAGCATATAGGCAGCATTTTGTATTTACTTTACTTTATTTAATTAAACAAAAATGTAGGAAATGTTTGATATAAAGAGTTGATACAAAGTAGTAGTGTCCAATATGTCCCTTACGACGTCTGAGTGACGAAATGCGCAAAGAAGGGCTTTGTCATCCTGCACAGAAACGTCCACTCACAGTTAATAGGATACACTAGTGGGGTCGGTGGTTCACATACTGATTACCTATGATTCCTTTGTGCCAGGGATAACGCCTACAAATGTGACTGTAGACTGATGTTTGTAATGGGTGATTTTAAATAAAACTTGTTGTGCTGTGAAAATTGTTGTTTTGTTTCTACATCACACTTATGGAACTCTCAGAGAGTGAGCTGGGATAGCAATATCATATCGAGTAAGACACATAGTAATAAAGAGTCAGAACTTCCGATGAGTAGGCTGCATTGTTGGTGAAGGAGAAACAGAGTGGAGAGGCCTTTGTTATGTCACTGTCAGGGAAAACAGAGAATGCCCAGGCGCACATTTATGTGCCAATGCCAATAACCTATCAGCCATTGTCAAGGAAAACTGAGAATGCCCAGGCGCACATTTATGCACCAATGCCAATTACCTATCAGCCGTGCATACTGTCCATGTAATCTAAGGTGACCGAGGACCTTCTGAACATGCCCTCGGTGAAGTTCAACTGATGCAGAAAAGATCAAAATATCATCAAGATAAACTGTAACAAAAATGTCCAAGAAGTCCTTGAAAATATCATTAACAAAGTGCTGAAAGGTTGCAGGTGCATTGCATAGCCCAAAGGGCATTACTAAGTACTCAAAGTGCCCAAACCTGGTACAGAAGGCAGACTTCCACTGATCTCCCTCCCGGATTCGTACAAGGTTGTATGTCCCTTCCAAGTCTAGCTTGGTAAATACAGTTGCAGACCTGAGTCTCTGATATAGTTTCGGAACTAATGGCAGGGGATATAGGTTTTTAACTGTAATTCTGTTCAGCTCATGGTAATCCACATACGGAAGGAGGGAATGATCCTTCTTTTCCACAATGAAGAAACCTGCTCCTGCTGGGGAAGTAGAGGGGCAGGTGAACCCCTTGTTCAAGCTATCATCAATATATTCCCTCAGTGCCTCTAATTCATGCTCTGACAGTCGGAAGATCCGTCCAAAGGGAATTTCGGCCCCAGGTAATAATTCAATTGGGCAGTTATAAGGTCTGTGTGGTGGAAGAGTGTCAGCATCACAAGTTGCTAAAAAAGTCCAGGAAGCTATGATAGGCTTCAGGAACTACTAGACATAACTCAGTATCAATGTCCATGCATAGTAGGGGCACAGATGGAGCGGGAAATTGGGGAAGACCATGTTCATGGCCGTAGGCTGATTGAAAGTTCACTTTGCCAGATACCCAGTTGATGCTGGGATTGTGTGCTTGTAACCAGGGGATACCCAAAATGACTTGAAATAGAAGTGAAGCAATGGCATCCAGACTCCTTGTGGCCAGAGGGAGATGTTAAAACTGGTAGAGGACTAGTCTCCTGGTTAACCGCCCCAGATTTGATGCTGGATCCAACAGCCAAGTATATTAAAAGTCTCTGTGTTTTGGCTCATAGGGGTATCTGGTGTTGGAGGGGAAAATTTGAATTGATAAAGCAGGTGCAGGCTCTGGAGTAATTTATAGCAGAGACTGAAAGGGATCTTCCCGGGAGCTGAAACAAGATGGAGATAGCAATGTGAGAAGGGTTAATGGGTGCAGATGGTGAATTAGCAGAAAAGGTGGTCAGGAAATTAGGCAGTTTTGCAGGACAATTCCGTACGTAGTGGCCAGTTACCCTGTAGTAGAGGCACAAGTTATTCTGATGGCAACGTTGGCGCTCTTCAGGTGTTAGAGAGGCTCGCCGTAATACCAGTTGCATTGGTTTGGGTTCTTCGACTGAAGATGCGGCCGAATTGGTTGGTGCCATGCTTGCCGGTGGTGGTGCCTTGGGTAGCATCCACATTGGGCAGACTTGACCAGCAGACCTTTCTAGTCTTTGCTCCCTAAGACGACGGTCAATCTGAATGGCTAGAATAATGAGTCCATCCAGTGTACTTGGTACCCCTACACGAGCTAGCTCATCCAGGCGGGCTATTTAAACCATTGCTGCACTGGGAGTCCTTGCCTTCTGGTCTACCACGTTTCGTTGTCTGCTGTCTGTTGTATCCTGATCCTGTTGCCGACCTGACCTGTCTTGACTTTGCTTGAACTCTGCCTCCACCAACCCAGCTTACCCTTTGACTACGCCCCTGCCCAGGGGTGGACTGACAACTCATGGGGCCCCCGGGCAATAGGGGATCATGGGGCCCCTGTGTCCTTGCCCAAACTCAAAAAAGCCTATGAAAAAGGTACCAGGGGCAACTCATGGGGCCCCCTACTGACCCCGGCCCTCGGGCAGTGCCCGATTTTC
Organism: Staurois parvus; assembly: GCF_062004578.1. Taxonomy (NCBI): domain Eukaryota; kingdom Metazoa; phylum Chordata; class Amphibia; order Anura; family Ranidae; genus Staurois; species Staurois parvus. The sequence goes on from NW_028318372.1 coordinate 2,501,358, forward strand.
CAAATGGTCAGTCCGTCCCTGCCTCTGCCTGTTCCTCTGCTACCTGCCTATGGTTGCTGACTTATGGCCTGAACTTCAACTATCCGCTTGCCTGCTCCCTGTACCTGATCCACCTGATAGAACCCGACCCGGCTTGTCTGACTCTGCTTCTTCTCCAGCCTGTGCCTACCACTTGCTACCTACTGTCTGCAGCTACCAATGTCCTGCTAGAACCTACCAACCACTGCTCCTGCTGGCCTGCATCCTATGCCCACCTGCATCCACAACTGACCTGCATCCTGGTCGTCCGGACTACCCACCTGTCAGCTGACATCGCAGACTTGCCAGGAACTCAGGCCACTCCTGGCTCTCGTGTCTTCTGTTTGCTCTATCAGAGGCACCAAGCAGGAGGTGTAAGAGGAAGCCTTCATCTCCACATCAGGCTCCCCCACAAGGTACGTGACAGTCACTTAGGGCTCAATAGCCAGCATAGGCTAGAGCCAGTTTAGGTATCTTTAGGCCACTTCTGGTTGTTAGATGTCCAGTTGCATGTCAGATTAGAAACCACTACAGATTGACTAAAGTGCACAGAAGATAGACTGAGTCTGAATTCCAGTGCCACAGAACAGTGTGAGAAGCTGCACTCCAGGCTGGTTGGACAATGGCAGCAGGATCTCCCCATCACCTCTGATCTTGTCTTCAGGTCTTTGATACAAAGATGGATGCATGATCATGATCATCCTCCGGGGCCGTTGCAACTGAACTTTGCTGCAACAGAGGTGTCTCTAATAATAACTATATACAGTATGCCCGGGTATAAATTATGTGAACTATTCCACCAGGACGCCTTTTGGGCCCTTTGCTGATAATACATTTTTTTACATTGAATGTATATACTATTATTATTCTTTTCTTATACCGTATAAAGCTTGTATTATTTCCACACTGGTGCACATCTATATACTTATGGTTAATGGTATATGCAGGTTGCAGTCTGCTCCCAAATACTTTGATTAGATTACTTGTTAATTTCCTAGGTAGGGAATCTCCTCATTTCTCAAACCCCCCACGCCACCCCTTACATAACTAAGATATATGACATACAAAGCAAGGTGAGAGATTGGGTAAGGCTGGGTGAGGCAGGAGATGCAAAGAACATTAGGTAAGAGAGGCAAAGAAGGGAAACAAGTAGCATGATCAGGGCAGGGGCGGTGTCAGGGATCGCGGCGTCCTGCCGGCCGGCGCATGCGCGCTGGCGACGGCTCACGCCGGGACACAGGCACTAGGTCCCGGCGAGCCGTGGATGACAGGACGCCGCGCATGCGCAGTGGGACCCGCGGGCGCGCCTCGGGCGGCCAATGACAGCCCGGGGGCGCGTCCCGGGCGGCCAATGACAGTGCAGGGCGCAATATTTAAAGATGCCCTGCACTGTCAGTAATCGCTGCAAGGGCTATCTGAGTTCCTGAGTCCTGTACCTGTGTTTTTGACCCTGATTGACCCTGACTACGCTGCCTACTCCTGTGTTGACCCGGATTGTCCTGACTACTCTGCCTTCTCCCATCCTGACCCCCGGCTTGTTTTGACCTCTCTACGGACTGACTTATCCTGCTGACCCTGCGTGTGACCTGACGATTCTCCGCCTGCCGATTCTGTACCTCGCCTCCCCCACGGGACCCCTGCTCGTGATCCATCCTGCTAGGTCCTGCCGTCCTCCTCACATCTGGCTCTCCCGGTACCAATACATCCCCGGAGGTTGCCCCTGCCACTGGTGGGCCTGCTCGGAGGTCGTGACCTGGTCCCGGTCTGTTTCAAGTCCATCCCCACCATCAGGGGCCCTGGTGAAAGCACAGACCGGGACTTAGACTCCACGCTTTGGGTAGGTCTGTCAAGTGGGCAGCCAGGGGCACCACCTGGTGGATCCTAACAGGCGGACTGACCATTCAAGCACTCGGGCACTGCCCGTGGGCCCCGGGGTCAGTAGGGGCCCCATGAGATGCCCCTGGTACCTTTCATAGGCTTTTTGGGTGTTGTTTGAGCGTGGGTGAGGATTTAGGGGCCCCATGATCCCCTATTGCCCGGGGGTCCCATGAGTTGTCAGTCCGCCCCTAGATCAGGGTAAAAGGTACAAGCAAATTAGAACAACAAAGCTTCAAAGCAGCTGGGTCTGGATGACAGGTACAAGGTATAAGTACAGGTAAACCATGTACTTTTCAGAACAGCGCTATATGCGTTGCAATATAAAAGAATAAATATCTGTCAAGGACCTTGCAGCACTGAGTAACCATAGATCCTCCTATGTAAATTATAATCCTATATATTCAAAATAAAATCAAAATGTCCATAAGGAAAGTCCTCTTTGCAGAACTGGAAGAATGAAATTACAGTCACATCCTTATCAAATTGCATCCAGATAATATCCCTCATGTCCCAGTGCTTGAAGTAAGAGTAGCTAAAACCACTACTTGTGGAATCCCATCACCATCAGCCTCTCACCTGATATATAGACCTACTCAATTTCGGTCTAGTAGCGTCTTATGGTACTCAGAGCCTCTGGTGGTGATCAAGGGCGTAAGGGCGTGAAGAGTGATATATTCAAACTTCAACGGAACCCACAAGGGAAATCCTATCAGGGGGTACCAGGGGATGAGAACATGGGAGGGAGGACGTTGATCCCATACACAGAATTTCCACCAGGTGCCGGTATAAGGAGTATCTGTTCTGAGTACTGCTGGTATCTGTAGTGCACCAGAATAGTGCGCCCCATTTGTGAGTGCATTTTAATATTTTTTAATAAATTGTTTATATGGGTACACACTATGTCAGCATTTTCTTCCATATATACATCCGTGATTTACCTGCACCGGAGGCTCTGAGTACCATAAGACGCAGGATATCCCCTTAACCCAGGGGAAATAGGGTTCAAAGCACTACTAGACCGAAATTATTGAGTAGGTCTATATATCAGAAGAGAGGCTGATGATGATGGGATTCCACAAGAGGTGATTTTAGCTACTCTTACCTCATGCACTCGGACAGGAGGGATTTTATCTGGATGCAATTTGATAAGGATGTGACTGTGATTTCATTCTTCCAGTTCTGCAATGAGGACTCTCCTTATGGACATTTGATTTTATCTTGAAGGTATAGGATTATAAATTACATAGGAGGATCTATTGTCCCTCAGTGCTGCAAGGTTCTTGACAGATAGTTATTCTTTTATATTGCGACACATGTAGCGCCGTCCTGAAAAGTACATTGTTTATTATAAATGTGGTGTGGACCAGGGGCGGACTGATAACTCATGGGGCCCCCAGGCAATAGGGGATCATGGGGCTCCTGTGTCCTTGCCCACGCTCAAAGCACACCCAAAAAAACCTATAAAAGGTACCAGGGGCATTTCATGGGGCCTCTTACTGACCCCGGGCCCTCGGGCAGTGCCCGAGTACTCGAATGGTCAGTCTGCCCCTGGTGTGGACATATGAGAACGCGGCGGCTGCAATTCTATATATTTGCCTATCCATTTCTCTGCATTGATCATTGTTCTTCACAGTGATTGCGCACAGGTTCTATTAAGTTTACAAGTACAGGTAAAGTTACAGAAGCGTGATCACTGGTTCAAAGCACCAGGATCAGGATGTTTTGTACACAGGACAAAACACTGAGACATTGCAGGCCTCCTGATGTGCGACTAAATACCCTTCCAGCAGCTAGGATCAGGTGGAGCCTAATTTCAAGAACCTGCTAAGAGACACCCACAGGCACTGGAACTACAACCCTTTAGGTCTGATGACCACATTGCCACCAGCAGGTGCTCTAGCTCCTAACAGTTTAAGGAGCCTCAGGATGCTGAAAAATGCCTTGTACAAAAAACATCCATGTGAAAACTGTGAAACAGACAGTCCTTAAGAACTTATTTGTATAAGACAAATCAATTATCAATGTCCAAGCAAGTCTTCCACACTGTAGGCAGGTAAAGAGAAATTGTGATCTTGTACATGTCTGACTATAGGACAACAGGCTAGGTCCACTGCTGACTGCTGTCAGTAGGGGGCCCCATGAGATGCCCCTGGTACCTTTTCATAGGCTTTTTTGAGTTTGGGCAAGGACACAGGGGCCCCATGATCCCCTATTGCCCAGGGGCCCCATGAGTTGTCAGTCCGCCCCTGATGTGAACCCAAGCTAATTCCCCGAACACATGATAAGAAAATCATACAAAACATTTAGCAGAACCACTGAGTGAACTATTTTCTCTTCGTTGATGAGCAGGATGTTTTAACCAAGAAACAACAGTGAAAAATGTTGTCGTTTCGCATACGAACGACCGATTTTCTATGCGGTGGTATGACGGTCGTACGAAAAAAAATCTATCAAACGCTATCACGCATGAGCGGAAACAGAAGATGACCCGGATGTTTATGTCCAAGGAATCTTCATAAACACGAACGAAAAATCCACATTTTTAAAAGTAGATTGGCCTAATGAGATAATGAAACCAGAATTCTGCAGATTATAGTTTATGTATCACTATTTATGTATATAGGTCATGTAATAAACAATATTATGCTCATTGCTGGTCATTGTTGTGTATATCGCTTGTTCTGGCCGGAAGGGCGTTGCTACAAGGTCACACGCACACCGCATCACTTCCACTTGTACGGAAGACGTCAACACTACGTATTGCCCGAGGAACTATTTTTTTAGATTGGTTAATGTGGGCCACGATTTCGACCAACGAACCAACGCCTCTCAGTCGTCGGATGAAAAATTTTCTAATCGTATGTTCCCACCTTAAGAGTCAAAATGCACTTAGATAAAAAACTTTAGGTGGGGGTTCCTCTCTCCATTACTCCTCCAATTCACAGCAAGATTCACAGATCAACAGATGCAACGAGGATCATAAAAAGATATTCATGGTGTAATTCTGTTATTTTATTAAGAATTATTTCAAATCAGGTTACACTGACAAGGATATAGATTGAAGATAGGTAGGGATACAGATCTTTCTTACACAGGTTATCCATCATATGTGTTAGGAGGGGAGAGGGAGCATTTTTAGGATTTGGTAGGCTTCGTCTGGAATTCCACTTTAATGAACAATGGTCTTGACCAACTAAGGAATTAACTACATGAATATAATCCAGCAACTGCTCACTTGAGAGGACCTGAAAAATCCTTCCTCAGTATTCTTTATCCTCCGCTGCTATTAATACATAATACATTACTTCCTCTGGATGCTTCTTGACAACAAAAGATAGCAGGTGCTAGGATCAAACACCTCACACCTCCCAAGTGCAGTTAGTCTGGTCCTTACTGGCCTCAGCAGTATGTTAGGATTCCAAATGCTAATATCCAACAAAAGCAGGTGTGACCAAATCTGTGAAACTGCACAAAAGAGATCCAAACTAAGTGAAATTATAATACCAACTAATAATAAAATATTAAGCAACAAAACCATCCAACACCACACACAGTATACAAGCAATAGTGAAATACACAGGTCAAGTGAAGCCTAGTGAAAAAACTACCTAAATAAGTAACTATGATGCACTATATACAAAGCAAGGGAGAGACTGGACAAGGCTGGATCAAGCAGGAGGTGCAAGGGGGTAAGATGGGTCAGGAAGGGAGCCCAAGTGGGGATCAGGTACAAGGGGAACACCTAGAGGCAGTAGGACCAGGGTCCAGGCAATAGGAACAACTAACAGGTAAAAGGCAGCAAGGGTCTGGGTAGCATGCACAAGGTGCTCGTTGAGCGCCAAAATGAAGGGTGACATAAGTGGCCTACCCCCAGTGTGGGTTCTTCTGGGCTACGCTAGGCACTGTGAATGGGTCACTTGCCCTGTACATGGGGTACCTTTGTTGTGTAGTGCTCACCAATGGACCGGTACAAGGCGGGGACTGCTGTTAAGGAATTCAACCTTAGGCGGTCCTCCAACTTAGAGGTGCCCATACACCATGTACACTGAGGAAACAAACTGGACTCCAGCTAACTCTCTGGTCCTGTGTCAATACACACCTTGACTTTGTCTGTTTGCATCTAGGAGGGACATGCTAAGCTTATGCCCACTCCACCCATCCAGAGTATCTCTGTCACCTCACTTCCAGTGACAGAATGGGGTTCTGCCGTGCACCTAGCAGAGACCTCATGCAAGCTCTTTGTCTTCCTACTCTTCCATCCTGGCACTGAGATGGAGAGCTTCCATAATGCTGATCTGCTCCTGTTGCTATGGAAGATGGAACGATAAGGGAGGGAGTCCCAGAGGTGACCCCCTCACTACTGGAGTATGTCTCACCTGGCACACTACTGGAGTATGTTCCACCTGGCACAGGTACCACCTGGCACACTACTGGAGTATGTCTCACCTGGCACAGGTACCACCTGGCACACTACTGGAGTATGTCCCACCTGGCACACTACTGGTGTATGTCCCACCTGACACAGGTACCACCTGGCACACTACTGGAGTATGTCTCACCTGGCACAGGTACCACCTGGCACACTACTGGAGTATGTCCCACCTGGCACACTACTGGAGTATGTCCCACCTGGCACACTACTGGAGTATGTCCCACCTGGCACAGGTACCACCTGGCACACTACTGGAGTATGTCCCACCTGGCACAGGTACTACCTGGCACACTACTGGAGCATGTCCCACCTGGCACACTACTGGAGTATGTCCCACCTGGCACAGGTACCACCTGGCACACTACTGGAGTATGTCCCACCTGGCACACTACTGGAGTATGTCCCACCTGGCACACTACTGGAGTATGTCCCACCTGGCACACTACTGGAGTATGTCCCACCTGGCACACTACTGGAGTATGTCCCACCTGGCACAGGTACCACCTGGCACACTACTGGAGTATGTCCCACCTGGCACAGGTACCATGGTTCACAACAGGCTGCTTGAACTAGTTACCAGACCTCAGTTACCCTTGGCAGCTACTTGCTGTACTCCACACAATGTTAATTCTTGCAGAGCCGTCTTCATACCCCAATGTGCTTTAACTGACCCAAGCTGTAGATTATGTGTAGAGTGCTAGTTATGTTCATACACCCCTTTGCAAAACTTCAGACCAGGCAGAACAACATTTCAACACTTTACTAAAGAAACTCAGCAAATACAATTCAGGAAACTGTTTTTCTTAACTGAACCTAAAACTGTCACTTGGCTTGACAGCAGCAGGAGCCAATGGCTCTCGCTGCTGTGTGAGCCAATGAGAAGAGAGAGAGAGATCCAGGAGAGCCACTGATCTCGTGCACATCGCTAAGTCCAAATGGAGCTCAGGTAAATATAAGGGGGGGCTGCCATCTCATCCCTTTAAAATTAAACAGAGGCTAATTTAATGCAGATAAATTAATTTGTGTAATTAATATGTGTTCAGTTTTAAAGGGATGAGGTGACAACCCTACTAGGAGGGAGGAGCTGCACCCAGTAGTTTTTTTACCTTAATGCATAAAATGCATTAAATTGTTTGTAAAAAAGTAAAAAAAAACCCTGGTACCGTATCTTTAATGTTTTTGTACTTGATTTTTCATATTACTATTTCATTAGTGCCTGCTGTTTTTCTGTATTACCTGGTTGATCCTGCCTGTGCCCCTCCTCCTAATAGTAAACTGACCACGCTAAACATGACAGCCAATCCATGCTAGAGTGGTCAGTTTACGTCCTTTCCATGCTCAAGCATGCTCTTTAATCGAAGTCAGTTCAAATCACGACACCCCCCCCCCCCCCCCCCCCCGTCTATCCCTCTGGCTTTGACTGACAGCAGTTTGCCGCAGGAGTGGAGGCCGGCGGTGGTGAGAGCACTGTTCTGTCTTTTCTCTCATAAACATCATAGCTATTAACATCTTTGGGCTTGATTACTTTTTACATCTTGTAAGTAGTATTCTTCTGTGGAGAATAAAGTGTTCAAGTGATACCTCACTATGTGGGGTATTGGAAGGAAGCTTCTTTTAACCCTGGAGATCGGGAACGGTTATTCTAGGAGTCCAGTACTACAGGTTGCAGGGAGATCTGTTCCCTGGAGAATTATGTACCAAAGCTCAGTATGCCAGCCATGAAAGTGGAAGGCAACAAATTTTGTTGAGTGCACACCTGAGAGGGGAGCACCACACGGAGTTATATCATGTTTTGCCACAAGTATTCACATGGTGATTGTAGGATGATCTAAGTGATTTATTTTAATGAAATATTTATGATTTCTGTCATGTGGTGATCACAGGAATGGAGTGAAGCATTTGGACTTTTTTAAATTTAATTTCGCATTTGATATTGATGCATGCGACGCTAAAATATTTTTTTCTTTAAATATTTTTCTTGTACTTATATAACACTGTAAATTTTTACACAGCACTTTACATATATATTGTACATTCACATCAGTCCCTAACCCTCAAGGGGCGTACAATCTAAGGTCCCTAACTCACATTCATACATACACATACTAGGGACAATTTAGACAGGAGCCAATTAACCTACCAGCATGTCTTTGGAGTGTGAGAGGAAACCCACACAGGCACAGGGAGAACATGGAAACTCTAGGCAGGTGGTGCCGTGGCTGGGATTTGAACAAACAACTTTAGTACTGGCAGGCAGAAGTGCTAAACCATTAAGCCACTGTGCTGCCCATCACATATAACCTGAGGAAATATCCACAACATGAGCAAACAGACATCAGACAGACCGGAGTCCCGGACATACACAGGCAGACTAAACTGTTGATCAGGTCCAGCAATCTATTTAGGCATTCTTGAATAGGTCCAGTGTGCAGTATGTTGTAAACACCTGAGCTGAAGTGCTGAATAATGACCAGCAGATGGCAAAGGTTCAGAGTTGAATGTTACAAGAAAAAGCAGATTACAGGCGTACCTCGGTTTACAAACACCTCGGTTAATGTACTTTTTGGTTTACGAATGAAAATCCATTGAAAATAATGCCTCGGTTTACGAATTGTTTTTGCAATACGAAGCAAGTTTCCCCAGGATGCATTGCGCCTGGGAGGTTTATAGCGCCGGCCCTGTGCCTTTAAAGTGCACTTTATAAAGCTAAGACTTTTTTTTACTTTTTTCTAAACTATGGAACGGATTAGGTGGTTTTCAATTAATTTTTTTTAACCTCCTTAGCGGTTTTCCTGAGTGTAGCTCGGGGTAAAATTTGAGTACAAAGAGTGGTAACCCCAAGCTACACTTGGGCTTACCATGCGGCGTTGCTCAGGGAGTCCCTGCAGCACTTACCTTGTCCTTCGCTCCCGCGATGTGTCCCCTGCAGCGTCCCCGGCCATCTCCTCCGGCCGATGCCAGCATCTGGCTTCCGTGTTCCGGTCCCTGTTACGTCGGGACGTACAGGCGCCGGAAGCGGCGGCAAATTTGAAAATTTTTAAAAATGTAATTTTTGCTGTCATTGCTGCTTCAATGCATTTCACATATATTTTGTCCGTACTGATTTGTCCTGCGCCCTGCCTGCATTTTGACTGTTCTTTGTGCCTGGAAACTTAGAAAAGTCCATGGCGTTCAAAAAGCGTCCCTTTACGTCAAAAGCGGGTTTAGACCGGCTAGAGAACAGCGATAGTAAATCAGAACCACTTGCAGAATTGAGTGATAATAATTCGTGGGGAAATTCATCATCAGACACTGAAAACGATTTCAGCGATGTGCGAATTTGCCTCTGTATTTCAAATTTCAGTGTTTTGGGTTTGATTATATTATTTAATTAAATGTATTATTATTATATTATTATTTTTTATGATTATTTATTAAATTATGATTTTGTGTTTCAAGTTTTATCATACCCGGGATGTTTAATAGACTCTTGTTCGGACAGATTTCAGTGAGTTATTCCTAAAAATTACAGCCTACAATAAAAAACTACATATTTCCATGCAAAAAAATGGTACCGCTTTCAGCACAAAAAATCGGAAAGAATCATACCGCCGAGGATGTTAATCATGTCCCTGTACAGTATTTATGCCTTTAAAGTGCACTGTATAAAGAGTTTTGAACAGATAAAAGTTTTTTTCACTTTTTTCTGACCTCCGGAATGGATTAATTGGTTTTCAATGCATTTACAAATTTTTTTTTTAATCATGTCCCTGTACAGTATTTATGCCTTTAAAGTGCACTTTATAAAGAGTTTTGAACAGATACAATTTTTTGACTTTTTTCTGACCTCCGGAATGGATTAATTGGTTTTCAATGCATTCCTATGGGAAACTGAGTTTCGGTTTACAAATTTTTCCCAATACAAAACGTCCCGGAGAATGCTTTACATTCGTAAACCGAGGTACGCCTGTATTTGAATATGGAATAAGGACCAGTGTGCCCAGTAAGGAATGGGATATAAGCCAAAAACACGATTGATCAGCCATGCAGGTTGTGATGTGTATCAGGGGTCATTTACGTTTTACACTGGATGTGCTTAGAAGTATTTGTCTTTCATCTCTGATCTTTCTGACAAACATATTTATTTCCTTCCTATGTAAGCTGCTGATTTGGTATTACAAGCATGTCTTACAGCTAAATGTGTTAGTGGGTTCCAGCATATGGCTGAGCCACAGGATGCCAGCGTGATTCTTCACCGTCACATATGTACAATCATAAGAAATCAGCACGACATACCAGAGAAAATATCAGGATGGATACAATAAATGTTCAGAGCGTTCCTTTTTTTTTCTCTCTCTTTCAGGTTTCATCTTCCACCTATATTGGCAACGCTCTAAGGACTCAACCGCATGTGAAATGTTTAATCGCTTGAGAAAAGCATGAGATTATCTCCTTGTTGTTTACTCATTTGCAATACACTGATTCTCGCGCTTTGCCAACCAGCCTGTTGTCAAAAACCTCACTGTGTTAAAAGGCGACTGTTGGTGCCGGAGTTCCATCGCTGGAATCTGTAGCCACGCTGCGTTGTTTGCCCAAAGCAACCCCCCCAACTGCCAGAATCATCTCTACACAGGGCATTGTATTGTGTTGCTAGTCTTTGCCTAGGTTAGGATGTTGTTACAATGTGAAAATAAAATTGAATGAGAATAATTTTGTTTTTAGTGGTGAATCTTTGCCTAAATTTGGTCATAAAAAATTCCTAACATGTGCCAAGTGCTCTTCAGTTGCCTAGAGTTAAAGTGTTACTAAACCCAGGACCCTGCATTCACTATATCTGGTCTCCCCGGACCCCGCATTCACTATATCTGGTCTCCTCAGACCCCGCATTCACTATATCTGATCTCCCCGGCCCCTGCATTCACTATATCTGGTCTCCCCGGACCCTGCATTCACTATATCTGATCTCCCCGGACTCTGCATTCACTATATCTGATCTCCCCGGACTCTGCATTCACTATATCTGATCTCCCCGGACCCTGCATTCACTATATCTGGTCTCCCCGGACCCTGCATTCACTATATCTGGTCTCCCCGGACCCTGCATTCACTATATCTGGTCTCCCCGGGCCCTGCATTCACTATATCTGGTCTCCCCTGACCCTGCATTCACTATATCCGGTCTCCCCGGACCCTGCATTCACTATATCTGGTCTCCCCAGACCCTGCATTCACTATATCTGGTCTCCCAGGACCCTGCATTCACTATATCCGATCTCCCCGCACCCTGCATTCACTATATCTGGTCTCCCCGGACCCTGCATTCACTATATCTGGTCTCCCCAGACCCTGCATTCACTATATCCGATCTCCCCGAACCCCGCATTCACTATATCTGGTCTCCCCTGACCCTGCATTCACTATATCTGGTCTCCCCAGACCCTGCATTCACTATATCTGGTCTCCCAGGACCCTGCATTCACTATATCTGATCTCCCCGAACCCCGCATTCACTATATCTGGTCTCCCCGGACCCTGTATTCTATATATACGGTCTCCCCGAATCCTGCATTCACTATATCTGGTCTCCCTGGACCCTGCATTCACTATATCCAGTCTCCCCGGACCCTGGATTCATTATATCTGGTCTCCCCGGACCCTGTATTCACTACAACTGGTCCCCCCTGACCCTGCATTCACTATAGCTGGTCTCCCCGGACCCTGCATTCACTATATCTGGTCTCCCCAGACCCTGTATTCACTATATCCGCTCTCCCAGGACCCTGCATTCACTACATCTGGTCTCCCCGGACCCTGCTTTCACTATATCTGGTCTCCCACAGTACACACAACATGGAAATGCAATTATTTTAGTAAATATAAACTGCTAAATACCTTTTCTCATCAGCAGTATATAGCAGTCTTGTGACTTCTAGCAGTGTCCGGCTGAGCACTGGTTAAAGCTTGTAGGAGGAGTTTTCTTTCTGCTCTAGGAGGATCCAGAACCCCTGACCTCTGTCTGGACAGTGCTGAGTGGCTCTGTGCTGATCACATGCACTCTCCCAAGAAAAAAAAACAAACCTCTCTTGCAATACACGCCAAACTGAGCATGTGCAGAGTGACTCCACACATGTCTTATCAGGAGATAAGAGGGGGACACTGGAAGAAGGGGAGGATCAGAGAAGTCAGGATCAAACAGTCTTTTTACACAATGCAGAGAATTAACCCCTTAGGTTCCACAGTGGGTATAACAAGCACGCTTTACTGCATATACAGACTGATTTTATTGTTGTGGGTTTAGTAACACTTTAAAGTAAATTGTATTGTAGATATAAACACAATCACTAAAATCTCATATAAAATACAACCATTTGCTGTCTGGGGCAATTGTTACATTTCACATACATGTTCAAATCTGCAATTTTTGCTAGAAAATTACTTAGCTCCCGCAAGCATTAGGTACTTTCTGAAAGCAAGGACCTACAGAATAAAATGGTTATTGTTACAGTTACATCACACTTTTTTTGCAAAGCTGTTTATTAAACGCAAATTTTCAGGAACAAAAACACAAAAATAATTTTTAGTGCACATAAACACAAAAAAACCCAAATAAAAAAAACATAAAAGATGATGTGGGATCAAGTAAATAAATACCATGCATGTCAGGACTCAAGATTGTGTGCAACTGAGAAATGGGGACAACCTATAGTAAATATAAATGCAAATTTTCAAAACGAAAACACCAAAATTATTTTTAGTACACATAAACACAAAAAAAAAATAAAAAAAACACCCATAAAAGATGATGTGGTATCAAGTAAATAAATACCATGCATGTCAGGACTCAAGATTGTGTGCACCTGAGAAATGGGGACAACCTATGGTAAATATAAATGCAAATTTTCAGGAACAAAAACACCAAAATTATTTTTAGTACACATAAACACAAAAAAAAAAAAAAAAAAACACCCATAAAAGATGATGTGGTATCAAGTAAATGAATACCATGCATGTCAGGACTCAAAATTGTGTGCAGCTGAGAAATGGGGACAAACCTATGGTACCTGAAATTTTTCACAGGTGGCACTTGAAAAGCATTGAGTCTAGGTTCACATCTATGCATTTTCTGTTGTGTTTTGCAGAAACGCACAGCAGTCCATTTAACATGATTTCCTATGGGACAGGTTCATATCTCTGCGTTTTCTTCCGGTGCGTTTTTTGGAAAGGGTCAGGGACTTTTTTAAATGCAAAACCTTGTGTTTTTGGTTCAATAGACTTCAATGGAGATGCTGCAGAAATACATTAGTGCATTTGTGTGTTTGATGCATTTAATCTGCCCAGCAACAAGTTGAAAAAAAAAACGCAAAACGCATCAAAACCGTGTCAAAAATGCATGTGCAAAAATAAAAAATGCACGTCAAAAAGCAGCGCAGAAACGGATCTGGTGTGAACCTAGCCTTGCAGGTTATCAGTGTAGAGTCAGTCATGAATGATGGCTGTAGATCGAATGATGTTCAAGGTAATACGCCTCCATGTGCATGTATGAGTGGGAGGAAAGGGATGTTTTTAAATTTTTTTATTATTTTTTATTTATTCTATTAACATTTTTTACACTTTTTTGAGTGTAACTTTATTGCTATCACAAGAGGGCTAACAAGCCCCGATGTTATAGCTTTGGGCAGGTGACAGGTACTTTTTATAGAAACATCAGGGGTTTATTAGACCCCAGGGGCGGACTGACAACTCATGGGGCCCCCGGGCAATAGGGGATCATAGGGCCCCTGTGTCCTTGCCCAAACTCAAAAAAGCCTATGAAAAAGGTACCAGGGGAATCTCATGGGGCCCCCTACTGACCCCGGGCCCTCGGGCAGTGCTCGAGTTTCCAAATGATCAGTCCACCCCTGTTAGACCCCCAATGTCTCCCCTGTCCTCCAAATCAACTACTCAAGCACTGATTGTGCTAAGATTGTGATTAGTTGCTTCCCTGGCTGTAACTGCCCTGAAACTGAGAATGACAGCTCTACACATGAAAGAGACAATTATTGTAGTTTCCAGCATCATTCAACACGGGAGATCAGGGAATGGATGTTCTTCCATCTCCTCTGTGGTCACTAATTCTGGTTGTTTACCGTGATCCGGGGCTCCTCAGAGGAATGGGAGAGCTCAGAAACCACTGCGGGGGAGGGGGGTCTGTATGGGGTGGCACTTCTCAGCACTGTAAAAGAGCCGCCTGATTCGCTTTTAACTAAACAGCCAATCACTGGCTGTAAAAAAAATGACGCCAAGATCATGGCTGCAGCTGCATAGTACATGTATTTTAACCCTTTCACGCTTAAGGGTAACACAAATTCAAATACCTAAGCACAATTTTGCAACGTTGGCATGTGTTAGTAAAACCGTACAAATCATCACAACTACTTTGTACATCCGGGTGAATTATACCGTGTTTTTTCAGGACACGTTGGGCTGATTTGGTGGTAAATGGTAATGGATATCTCCTGATTTTTTTGTTATTATCAAAGGAAAACTGGCCCAAAACAGTAATAAAAAAAATATTTTTTTATTTAGATTTGTGTTTCTTGTTACTACCATAACCTACCTCCATAGAACAACCCAAAATAAATTCTCCAGCTCTTGACGATCGCAGCGATACCATATATGTGTATGTTATTTGTTGTTTGTACCCGTAGTACAACCCAGAAACAATAGTGTGTATTTTGTTTTTGTCTTTTTTTTTTTACCTAAAACACACTGACATTGATACTAACTGACACTGATACCATTTTTTTTTTAATCCTGACCTTTGACCCTGACCTTAACCCAAACAATAACCCTGGCACTGAACTAGATCAAACCTTGATCTAGGTATTTTTTCTTTTATTTTTTAATATTTATTTATCTTTTTTTTACTAACTTTTGTTTTCTCTCTACGCCAGGAGTTAGAGAGATACAATGTATCTCTCTTCTGCATTCATAGAGAGAGAAAAAAACAAGTGGGCTGGGCTGCACAGTGACTGACCACTGTGATAGCCAATCAGAGGCTATTACAGTGATCATGTGAACCGAAATCGGGAGTCCCGGGTCCCGAACGTTAGAACGGGACCCGGGGCTCTCAGTGACACCGCGGTCTTTGTGCACAAAGACAGATACGCAAATATGCGGTCCCACAGAAAAAAGCCCAGTTCTGTGAGGCCGCATATTTGTGTGACGTCGGCATCAAGGGGTTAAAGAGACCCTTGTTAGGCTACTTTCACACTGATCCGCTGCAAAAACACACAGGCATTTTTACAGCACTTTTTCTGCGCTTTCTGAGCTTTTTCAAAAGGATACACGACTTAAAAACTACTCCAAAAATGCTTCTCAGAGGTGTTTTTGAAGTGCTTTTTAGACGTTTTCATGTGCTTTCTATTGATTTCAATGGGAAGAGGCATTTTTGGGGTGTTTTTTTAACTCCCCAAACACGCCCCAAAGATGCTGCAAGCAGGAGTTTTTACACCGCACCGCAAGCACAGCACCTCAGTATGACAACATACATAGATATACATTCACATACATAGGGAAGCAGTTTTCTTGAGCTTTCCAGTCGCTTTTTTTTTTAACGCAAATACGCTTGAAAAATGTCTCAGTGTATCTGTTCTGTTTAGTAAAGGGTTAAAATGAGTTGTTTCCACTCTAGCAGGGTTGTTTTTCAAGGGAAAGCCACCATGCCGATTCAAAATGCCTGCCGAGCAGAATCTGGAATTGTGCGGATGTGGAAGTCGACCACCAAATGTCGCCTCAACTCTTCATCTATTGTGAGCAAGGTGAGAATACTGTCTCCTAGAAAGAAGATCTTCTATGTAGTACATAAGAACTGGACTCTTTTGTCTGCAGATTGTAGCTCTGTATAGACCTCTACTGGATGGTTTGTATGCTGCACATCATAATTATTATTATTATTATTATTATACAGTATTTATAAAGCGCCAATAGTTCACTCAGCGCTGTACATTACAAAGGGGGACAGAACATGTGACAGAACAATACCAATACAATGCAAAACATGAGGGGATCGAGGGCCCTGCTCTTTCGAGCTTACAATCTAGAAGGGGTGGGATAGTGGTACAGGAGGAGATAGCTGTGGGGGATGGAGTGGTAGGAAGAGTGGAGGAGGTCAGCAAGTTAGCAAGGGGTGAGGTAGGCTTCCCTGAAGAGATGGGTTTTCAGGGTGCGCCTAAAGGAGAGGAGAGTAGGTGATAATCTGATGGGTTGGGGCAGGGAGTTCCAGAGGATGGGTGACACCCTGGAGAAGTCCTGGAGGCGGGCATGGGAGGAGGAGACCAGGGAACTAGAGAGAAGGAGGTCTTGTGAGGAGCGGAGTGTGCGTGCTGGGCGGTACTTGGATATTAGGTCAGTGATGTAGTTCGGGGCAGTATGGTGGACAGCTTTGTACGTCAGTGTTAGGATTTTAAATTTGATCCGTTGCGCAATCGGAAGCCAGTGGAGGGATTGGCAGAGGGGGGTGGCGGAAATGGAGCGGTTGGAAAGGTGAATGAGTCTGGCAGCCGTATTCAGGATCAACTGAAGCGGGGATAGCCAGCGGCGAGGCAGGCCAGTGAGGAGGGAGTTGCAGTAGTCGAGTCGTGATATGATGAGGGAGTGGATGAGCTGTTTAGTGGTTTCTGGGGTTAGGAACGTGCGGATTTTGGCGATGTTGCGGAGGTGGAGTCTGCACGAGTTTGTTAAGGATTGGACTTGGGGCTGGAAGGATAGGTTGGAGTCCAGAATGACACCAAGTACTCTGGCCTGCAGAGCGGGTTTGATATTGACGTTGTTGGATGTGATGTAGAAGTCAATGGGGGGTGGGGTTCGGGCTGGGGGGAAGACAAGGAGCTCGGTTTTGGAGAGATTCAGTTTAAGGAAGTGGAGCGACATCCAATCTGATATGTCGCTCAGTAGGTGTGTGATTTGGGCAGAGACCGAAGGGGTGAGGTGGGGGGTTGAGAGATAGATTTGTGTGTCGTCGGCATAGAGGTGGTAGTTGAAGCCGTGAGAGTGTATGAGTTGGCCAAGGGAGGAGGTGTAGATGGAGAAGAGAAGGGGCCCAAGGACAGAGCCTTGAGGGACCCCAACAGAGAGGGGGAGTGAGGGGGAGGTGGTAGCATTATAGGTAACGCTGAAAGAGCGTTGTGACAGGTAGGATGAGAGCCAGGAGAGAGCAGAATCTCTGAGGCCGAGGGAGTGTAGTATTTTGAGGAGGAGGGGGTGGTCAACTGTGTCGAAGGCCGCAGAGAGGTCAAGGAGTAGGAGCACTGAATAGTGGCCATTAGCTTTGGCGGTTAGAAGGTCGTTGGAGAGTTTGAGTAAGGCGGTTTCGGTGGAGTGTAGGGGGCGGAAGCCAGACTGTAGGGGATCGAGGAGGTTGTTGTCGTTGAGGTGAGAGCATAGGCGGGTGTAGACGAGACGCTCGAGGAGTTTAGATGTAAGTGGGAGCAGGGAGATGGGTCTGAGGTTGTTCGGGTCATTGGGGTCCAGGGAGGGCTTTTTAAGTATGGGGGTGATGTGTGCATGCTTCAGTGGGGAGGGGAAAGTGCCGGAGGAGAGGGAGAGATTAAAGATGTGGGTGAGGGAGCGTAGGATGGAGGGGGAGGGAGGTCGTAGGAATTGTGAGGGGATAGGGTCGAGGGGGCAGGTGGTGAGGCGGGCATCAGAGAGGATCTTGGAGACTTCCTCAATGGTAGTAAGGTCAAAGGTGTGGAGTGTTGGGGGAGCTTCAGTATGAGGAATGTAGGGTGGGGTGGGAGTGGAGGTCAGAGCAGTGGTGGGGCCGTGGGAGAGGGGTGATGAGGGGGTAGCCGAGTGAGGGGGAATGGGGTCGGAGGGAGTTTGAGCAGTGACGAAGTCCCTGCGGGTAATGTCCAGGGGGGGGGGGGATGAGGGGGTTAAAACACATTAAACTGTGTTTTCGGCATGCAAATATTTGGAGATATCCAATTCACAATCAATGTTCATAGGAGAAGAAAATGATTATGTGAGTTCAAGACTTAAATGGTACCCCCATCTCCAAATAATTATATTCAAACTGGCCCTTAATATAATGGGACTCTAACAACTTCATCTGTGATGCCTGTACATGGTCTATGAACGGCAATTTGTACATTTCTGCTATGGGCCTATTGATATAGCAATACCTTTGTCATTACTAAAAGCCAAACTCCGCACAAATAAAAAAATATCCCTTGCAGGGGGGCTGTCCCTACACTGCAAGGGTTAATTGCTCATTTATGCCTAGGGGGAACAAAAAAAAGGAAATTACCAGAGCCTCCTCCTTGGAGTTGGACCAGTCCCATTGCTTCTGCACTCCCACAATCCACCAGTCTAAGGTCCTGATGTCATCAAGACCAGAGCAGAGTCCATAAAACATAGTAAAAGTTATGGCGCAGGAGCGTAGTTAGGACTATATGTGGGTAGGGAACTCAGAAAAAAGTCCATATACGTCTTTGCAGAACTTCCGGGGTTAACTGTTGCTGGATTCAGAACACTTATGCAGGCCATAGATGGGTCGAAAATCGGCCGATTTTTCGGCCGAAAATAAAATTGGCCGATTTTCGGATCGTTAGTGGGCTATTTGTTCGGCCATTTTTCGGTATTTTGTCAGATTTTTTTGGGAAAAAAATCGGTCGATTTTGCCGATCGGCCGATTTTCGCGGCAATGATGGGCAAATCGGCCGATTTTTTACCGATAAAAAATCTGCACATGAGCAGTGACCTGCAAGAGGAAGACAAAAAGAAGAAAAAAAAGAAGAAGAAGAAGAGGATGATGATGAAGAAGAAGACGAGGATGATGATGAAGAAGAAGAAGATGAGGATGATGAAGAAGAAGAAGAGGATGATGATGAAGAAGAAGATGATGAAGAAGAAGAGGATGATGATGAAGAAGAAGAAGAGGATGATGATGATGATGAAGAAGAAGAAGAGGATGATGATGATGAAGAAGAAGAAGAAGAAGAAGAGGATGATGATGATGATGAAGAAGAAGAAGAAGGAGGATGATGATGATGATGATGAAGAAGAAGAGGAGGATGATGATGGTGAAGAAGAAGAAGAGGATGATGATGGTGAAGAAGAAGAAGAAGAAGAAGAAGAAGAGGATGACGATGAAGAAGAAGAAGAGGATGATGATGATTAAGAAGAAGAAGAAGTAGGATGAAAAATAAGAGGAATTCCAGTCCAGCAAAAAGTGTCCCTGCAGAGAACTCCGCTATTTCTTTGACAGTTCCTTGACATTTACAGCGGTTGCAACATTGTATCTATTTGTTTCCGAATAAAAACATCTGTATCCTAAATGGAAACAAATAGATACAATGTTGCAACCACTGTAAATGTCAAGGAACTGTCAAAGAAATAGCGGAGTTCTCTGCAGGGACACTTTTTGCCGGCTGTAGACGGGATGAAAATCGGCCGATTTTTTTTACCATTGATGGTAACGTCGGCCACTTGAACAACCAATTTTTCGTTTTTTAAAAGAAAAATCGGCCGTTTTTCTCCCCGTCTATGGCCTGCATTACTGTATGTATACTAAATTGCCAAAAGTATTGGGCCAGCCCTCCAAATCATTGGATTCAGGTGTTCCAATCACCTACATGGCCACAGGTGTATACAATCAAGCACCTAGGCATGCAGACTGCTTCTACACACATTTGTGAAAGAATGGGTCGCTCTCAGGAGCTCCATCCGCTCCAATAAGTCCATCCGTGACATTTCCTTACTACTAAATATTCCACAGTCAACTGTTAGTGGGATTATAACAAAGTGGAAGCAACTGGGAACAACAGCAACTCAGCCACCAAGTGGTAGACCACGTCACATGACAGAGCGAGGTCAGCACATGCTGAAGCGCACAGTACACAGACGTCACCAACTGTCTGCAGAGTCAATAGCTAAAGACCTCCAAACTTCAGATTAGCACAACAACAGTGCGTAGAGAGCTTCATGGAATGGGTTTCATAGAATAGCAGCTGCATCCAAGCTTTACATTACCAAGTGCAATGCAAAGTGTCGGATGCCGTGGTGTAAAGCACACTGCCACTGGACTCTACAGCAGTGGACATGTGTTCTCTGGGGTGACCAATTACACTTCTCTGTCTGGCAATCCGATGGACGTGGCTGGGTTTGGCGGTTGCCAGGAGAACGGTACTTGCCTGACTGCATTGTGCCAAGTGTAAAGTTTGGCGGAGGGGGGATTATGGTGTGGGGTTGTTTTTCAGGGGTTGGGCTTGGCCCCCTAGTTCCAGTGAAGGAAACCCTTAAAGTGTCAGCATACCAAGACATTTTGGACAATTTCATGCTTCCAACTTTGTGAGAACAGTTTGGGGATGTCCCCTTCCTGTTCCAACATCACTTGGGCATAAAGACATGGATGAGCGAGTTTGGGGTGGAGGAACTTGACTGGCCTGCACGAAGTCCTGACCTCAACCCGATAGAACACCTTTGGGATGAATTAGTGTGGAGACTGCAAGCCAGGCCTCCTCCCCCGACATCAGTGCCTGACCTCACAAATGCACTTCTGGAAGAATGGTCAAACCTTCCCATATACACCCTCCTAAACCTTGTGGACGGCCTTCCTAGAAGAGTTGAAGCTGTTATAACTGCAAAGGGCGGGGCCAACTCAATATTGAACCCTACGTACTAAGACTTGGATGCCATTAACATGGGTGGACTGACCATTTGGAAACTCGGGCACTGCCCGAGGGCCCGAGGTCAGTAGGGGGCCCCATGAGATGCCCCTGGTACCTTTTTCATAGGCTTTTTTGAGTTTTGGCAAGGACACAGGGGCCCCATGATCCCCTATTGCCCGGGGGCCCCATGAGTTATCAGTCCGCCCCTGGCCATTAAAGTTCATGTGTGTGTAAAGGCAGGCGTCCCAATACTTTTGGCAATATAGTGTATATCCAGCACATCTTAGGAAACTGGAGGGATCTTTGGAGTTATAGAAAAGGACAGCAGAGGGCGCAACTTAAGTGTAGTAGCTAAAACACTTTTATTGTGGAAAAGACAAATGGCAACTTACATACAAACATCACCTGTCATAAATAGCAGTCTGGTGCAGGGCAGACTGACAACTCATGGGGCCCCCGGGCAATAGGGGATCATGGGGCCCCTGTGTCCTTGCCCAAACTCAAAAAAGCCTATGAAAAAGGTACCAGGGGCATCTCATAGGCCCCCCCCTCGGGCCCTCAGGCAGTGCCCGAGTTTCCAAATGGTCAGTCCTCCCCTGGTCTGGTGTAATGGATTCCTAGTGGAGCAAGGCACAGTGATCCAGCCTGGAGGGAGGGACATAGGACCTGTAGCTGTATGGCCTGAAAAACCGAGAATAATCACTAGGGGGCACCGAACAAATACAGCACAGAAAAGTGGCATCTCACATATTGGTGAATAGTAAACTCATGTCATTAATGTCCGTTCTTAGTACCGAGTCTCCGCAGCGGCAGGTATGGAGACTCAGAGCTGCAGGGAGACTCAGGCTACTATTTATGACAAGTGATTTTAACTGTTTGTATGTAGGTTACCATTTGTCTTTTCCACAATAAAAGTGTTTTGGTTACTACACTCTCTGCTGTTCATACAGCAGAGTCTATAGCGTGTATAAACGCATGTTAACGCACACGTATACATGACAATTCATTCTAGTGCCTAGAACAAATGAATATTTTAGAACAGTCTTTCTAGGGTTCCTCTAGAGGGTAATAGGTGCATTGAACCATTACTGCCCCTTACTGACATTTCTGTAATTCTCAGACTGTAATTCTCAAACCAGCCTGTCTGGCAACCATGCCACGTTCAAAGTCACTTAAGTTTCTTCCCCATTCGGATGCTCGGTTTGAACTTCAGCAAGTCGTCTTCACCATGTCTAGATGCCTAAATGTATTCAGTTGCTGCCATGTGATTGGCTGATTAGCAATATTTGTTACCAAGCAAATGAACAGGTGTAACTAATAAAGAGGCTGGTGAGTGTATATGTATTAAAGATTGTTTTCATTGTGCCAAAACATTGCACTCTATTTTCTCGTCTTTTTTGATGCTATCATGCATCCCTTGGCCTGTATTTGAGAGAGCTGTAGGATCTTCAGTTGAATGCCCTAAGTAGGACTGTGTTAATCTTTTATATGACTCTGTCTAACTAAAGCTGTACAGCGTGGATAGGATTTATTTTCCTATGTGTTTCTTTTCCCTTTTTCTTTTTATTTAATCCTTACAGAATTGAGCTCTGTCATTTCAAAGCCATTGTTTATCATTTTTAGGGATTCTTTAATGACTGGCATAGTACCACTGGATTGGCGTAAGGCCAATGTGGTGCCAATATTTAAAAAGGGATCAATATCTTTACCAAGTAATTATAGACCTGTTAGTTTACCTTCTATAGTTGGGAAGATATTGGAGAGTTTAATAAAGACCACATAGATGAGTTCTTGCTGGAAAAAAATATTTTAAGCAACAGACAGCATGGATTCATGAAAGACAGAAGTTGTCAAACAAATCTGATTTCTTTTTATGAGGAGGTGAGGAAAACCTTGGACAGAGGGGTGGTGGTGGACGTAGTATACTTGGACAGAGGGGTGGCGGTGGACGTGGTATACTTGGACAGAGGGGTGGCGGTGGACCTGGTATACTTGGACAGAGGGGTGGAGGTGGACGTGGTATAATTGGACAGAGGCGTGGCGGTGGACGGGGTATACTTGGACAGAGGGGTGACGGTGGATGTGGTATACTTGGATTTTTCAAAAGCGTTTGACACAGTTCCCCACACACGGCTAATGTGTAAGGTAAAGTCTACAGGCTGGAAAAATCTGTATGTAAATGGATAGAAAACTGGCTAAAAGATCGTATTCAGAGAGTAGTGGTTAATGAGTCATACTCCGAATGGTCTGGGGTTGTCAATGGTGTACCCCAAGGTTCAGTGTTGGGACCCTTACTTTTTAATATATTTATAAACAATATGAGATTATAAATCCCATTTCAGTCTTTGCAGATGACACCAAGCTGTGCCGTGGAATAACGTCCTTACAGGATGTCTCCAACTTACAAGCCGACCTCAATGCACTGTTCAATTGGTCAACCATGTGGTAAATGAGGTTTAATGTTGATAAATTTAAGGTTCTGCACTTAGGGGCTAAGAATATGCATGCATCATACATACTATGGGGAGTACAACTGGGGGAATCAATGGTGGAGAAGGATCTGGGAGTTCTGGTAGATCACAAGCTTAATAATGGCATGCAATGCCAAGCTGAGGTTTCTAAAGCGAGCAAAATCCTCTCTTGTATTAAAAGAGGTATAGTCTCCAGAGAGAGAGATATAATTTCCTCCGGTACAATTCATTAGTAAGACCTCATCTGGAATATGCAGTTCAGTTTTGGTACTAGTTCACAAAAAGAACACTGGGGAACTGGAGAAAGTACAGAGAAGGGCAACCAAACTGATAAGAGGCATGGAGGAGATCAACTATGAGGAAAGATTAGAGGAACTGAATTTATTCTCTCTTGAGAAGAAGAGATTAAGGGGGGGATATGATCTCCATGTATAATACATAAGAGGGGATATGATCACCATGTATAATACATAAGGGGGGATATGATCTCCATGTATAATACATAAGGGGGGATATGATCACCATGTATAATACATAAGGGGGGATGTGATCACCATGTATAATACATAAGGGGGGATATGATCTCCATGTATAATACATAAGGGGGGATATGATCTCCATGTATAATACATAAGGGGGATATGATCTCCATGTATAATACATAAGGGGGGATATGATCTCCATATATAATACATAAGGGGGAAATGATCTCCATGTATAATACATAAGGGGGGATATGATCTCCATATATAATACATAAGGGGGGATATGATCTCCATGTATAATACATAAGGGGGGATATGATCTCCATGTATAATACATAAGGGGGGATATGTTCTCCATGTATAATACATAAGGGGGGATATGATCTCCATGTATAATACATAAGGGGGGATATGATCTCCATGTATAAATACATCAGTGGTTCATATAGTGAACTCGGTGTAGATCTATTCACCCTGAGGTCATCACAGAGGACAAGGGGGCACTCTTTACGTCTGGAGGAAAAGCAATTTAATCTCCGAACACGGAAAGGTTTCTTCACAGTAAGAGCTGTGAAAATGTGGAATAGATTTCCTCAAGAGTTGGTTCTGGCCAGCTCAGTGGATTGCTTTAAAAAAGTCCTGGATTCTTTCTTAGATACACGGAAAATAACTGGATATAACATTTATAGGTAAAGTTGATCCAGGGAATATCCGATTGCCTCTCGGGGGATCAGGAAGGAATTTTTTTCCCAGCAGGAGCAAATTGGATCATGCTTTGCTGGGTTTTTGCCTTCCTCTGGATCTACTGTGGGTATAGGATTTTTTTTTTATGGTTGAACTGGATGGACTTTTGTTTTTTTTCAACCAGACTAATTATGTAACTATGTAATTGACATTTGACTTTTTTAGAAGGGTGAAAATACAGTATGCCCCAAAGTATAATAAGGTGGAGTAATAGACCTCACCACCATCTTCATCCTAAAATGGTTAGTCCCTCTTTGCCTTCCCCCACAGAGGATCCCACAGTGCCCAGGTGTATGTGTAGGTGCATAGTGTAGGTGGTGTGGGTGCACAATGTGGGCGCTGTGGGTGCACAGTGTGGGTGAGCAGCATCTACCCACTCTTCCTCTCACCAGCTCCTTCAGTACTACCTCTGCACCAGTACCAGACCAGGTCCCAATTTCCTCCCCAAGGAGGAATTGTTCCACCTCCTCCTTCCCTTCTCTCCACTCCCCTCTACTGAATGAGCAGCCCTGGCTAGTTCACATGCAAAGCACAGCACTACCGGTTTCCCTCCTCTCCCCTCCCGCTGGCAGAAGCTGCAGGCATACAGGGGGATCTTCAGGATGGAGATCGAGGAAGGAGCCGGTAAATATGTCCTCAGTCCATTTATGTTTCTCAAAAGTGATACTTCATGGATCTATTTAGACCCATGATATCTCACCAAAGACTCCCCAAAAGGGGTTGTGAAAAAAAATTTAAAACATATTACATTAAAATTAATTAAAACTTAAAAAAAAAAAATTAAATTGTAATAAAAAATAAAAAAAATGTAAAATAATTTGACTAAAATTTCTAATAAGACTAAAAGGTCACACCCAATATGTAACATAACTTAGCCTCACCCACCGTTTGCCCCTACAAGCTCCCTGCATTACTTTGCCCAGGGGCCCACGATGCTGTTAAGGTGGCACTGACCCCCAACCACCCTAAGCTAATCCTATAAACCTACTTAGACGAAAAACACACAGCTTTCATCAATTATTATTCCTAAAGCTTGCCTTTGTTTTTTACCACCAGGAACACTTTTTCTAGTACAAGACATACCACAAACAAGCTATAGAAAAATGGCAACCACCCCAACCTACACCTGGTGGTTGATTGATCTTCCTTCTCTATTTCTGGAGGTTTCTTAAAGAGGCAGGCATGAACAATCACTGGCTTATGAATATTCACAGTGCCTTGAAAAAGTATTCATACCCCTTGAAATTTTCCACATTTTGTCATGTTACAACCAAAAATGTAAATGTATTTTATTGGGATTTTATGTGATAGACCAACACAAAGTGGCACATAATTGTGAAGTGGAAGGAAAATGATAAATGGTTTTCAACATTTTTTACAAATAAAGATATGAAAAGTGTTGCGTGCATTTGTATCAGACCCCTTTACTCTGATACCCCTAACTAAAATCTAGTGGAACCAATTGCCTTTAGAAATCACCTAATTAGTAAATAGAGTCCACCTGTGTGTAATTTAATCTCAGTATAAATACAGCTGTTCTGTCAAGCCCTCAGAGTTTTGTTAGAGAACATTAGTGAACAAACAGCATCATGAAGGCCAAGGAACACAACAGACAGGTCAGGGACAAAGTTGTGAAGACGTTTAAAGCAAGGTTAGGTTATAAAAAAATATCCCAAGCTTTGAACATCTCACAGAGCACTGTTCAATCCATCATCTGAAAATGGAAAGATTATGGCACAACTGCATAACCTACCGAGACATTGCCGTCCACCTAAACTGACAACCTAGGCAAGGACAGCATTAATCAGAGAAGCATCCAAGAGGCCCATGGGAACTCTGGAGGAGCTGCAGAGATCCACAGCTCAGGTGGGAGAATCTGTCCACAGGACAACTATTAGTCATGCACTCCACAAATCTGGCCTTTATGGAAGAGTGGCAAGAAGAAAGCCATTGTTGAAAGAAATCCATAAGAAGTCCTGTTTTCAGTTTGCGAGAAGCCATGTGGGGGACACAGCAAACATGTGGAAGAAGGGGCTATGGTCAGATGAGACCAAAATTAAATTTTGTGTCCTAAAAGCAAAACGCTGTGTGTGGTGGAAAATTAACACTGCACATCACCCTGAACACATCATCCTCACCTCGAAACGTGGTGGAAGCATCATGGTATGGAGATGCTTTTCTTCTGCAGGTACAGGGAAGCTGGTCAGAGTTGATGGGAAGATGGATGGAGCCAAATACAGGGCCATATTAGAAGAAAACCTGTTAGAGTCTGCAAAAGACTTGAGACTGGGATGGAGGTTCACCTTCCAGCAGGACAACGACCCTAAACATACAGCCAGAGATACTATGGAATGGTTTAGATCAAAGCATATTCGTGCATTAGAATGGCCTAGTCAAAGTCCAGACCTAAATCCAAATGAAAATCTGTGGCAAGACTTAAAAATTGCTGTTCACAGACGCTCTCCATCCAATCTGACAGAGCTTGAGCTATTTTGCAAAGCAGAATGGGCAAAAATGTCCCTCTCTAGATGTGCAAAACTGGTAGAGACATCCCCAAAAAGACTTGCAGCTGGAATTGCAGCAAAAGGGGGTCCCACAAAGTATTGACTCGGGGGGGGGGTGAATACAAACGCACGCCACACTTTTCAGATATTTATTTGTGAAATTTTTTGAAAACCATTTATCATTTTCGTTCCACATCACAATTATGTGCCACCTTGACATGTGCTTGACTGGGGGCCTTTAGGAACCTAGATTTAAAGACATTTGCTGGAGATCACTACCATAGGGAGCTGGGGTGGAGAAGAGTGTCCCATGAAAGCTGGTTGTAGACAGCTGTCCTTGGACATTGTGAGTAGGACCTTTTTTCCTAGGACTCCAGGTGTGCCTGTGCTTTGGGGGTTACATGTCAAAAGTTACTGCAAGGACTGTGACTGCTTTTACAGAGTCTCAGATGGACTAGCCATCCCCTCTACCTCCAACAATTTTTAAGGCTGATGCTATTCTGTTCAGTTCTCTTCATCATGCAAATGATTAACAAGGCAGCAGTGGTGAGCTCACGATTAACTGTTCACATGTTTCCACCTGGAGTGGCCTCTCTGTGCTCATTTGTATTAGTTTCCCTTTATTTTGCATCCTAAGCAAAACTAGCTACTTGCACCCCCCCCCCCCCATAAATGTTTAAAAAATTATATTTTTTTAATATATATTTTTACTCTTTTGTTTTTTTACATAACTTTTATTGCTATCACATAGGGGAACAATATCCCCCTGTGTAATAGCATATGCACTATATTGTCCAAAATATTGTGCCCCGCCTCCAGATCATTGGATTCAGGTGTTTCAATCACCTCCATGCTCACAGGTGTATAAAATCAAGCATTTAGGCATGCAGACTGCTTCTACAAACATTTGTGAAAGAATGGGTTGTTCTCAGGAGCTCAGTGAATTCAAGCGTGGTCCCGTGATAGGTTGCCACCTGTGCAATAAGTCCATCTGTGACATTTCCTGGCTACTACATATTCCACGGTCAACTGTTAGTGAACTTACAACAAAGTGGAAGCAACTGGGAACAACAGCAACTCGAAGTGCCACGAAGTGGTAGGCCACGTAAAATGATAGAGCAGGGTCAGCGCATGCTGAAGCTCACAGTGCGCAGAAGTCACCAACTGTCTGCAGAATCAGTAGCTAAAGACCTCCAAACTTGGTGTGGCCTTCAGATTAGCACAACAACAGTGCATAGAGAGCTTCATGGAATGGGTTTCCATGGCCGAGCAGCTGGCTTCAAGCCTTACATCACCAAGTGCAATGCAAAGTGTCGGATGCAGTGGCATAAAGCACGCCACCAGTGGACTCTAGAGCAGAGGAGACGTATTCTCTGGATTGGTGAATCACTCTTCTTTGTCTAGCAATCCGATGGACGTGTCTGGGTTTGGTAGTTGCTATGAGAACGGTACTTGCCTGACTGCATTGTGCCAAGTGTAAAGTTTGGTGGAGGGGGGATTATGGCGTGGGGTTGTTTTTCAGGGGTTGGGCTTGACCCCTTAGTTCCAGTGAAGGGAACTCTTAAGGCGTCAGCATACCAAGACATTTTGGACAATTTCATGCTCCCAACTTTGTGGGAACAATTTGGGGATGGTCCCTTCCTGTTCCAACATAACTGCACACCAGTGCACAAAGCAAGGTCCATAAAGACATAGATGAGCCAGTTTGGGGTGGAGGAACTTGACTGGCCTGCACAGAGTCCTGACCTCAACCCAATAGAACACCTTTGTGATGAATTAGAGCAGAGACTGTGAGCCAGGCCTTCTCATCCGACATCAATGCCTGACCTCACAAATGTGCTTCTGGAAGAATGGTCAAACCTTTCCATAGACACCCTCCTAAACCTTGTGGACAGCCTTCCCAGAAGAGTTGAAGCTCTTATAGTTGCAAAGGGCGGGGCCAACTCAATACTGAACCCTATGGACTAAGACTGGGATGCCATTAAGGTTCATGCGTGTGTAAAGCATGTGGCTGGGGATTTGGATTTTACTGTATCCCCCTTTCCTGGTGCCCTAGGGCAGCTGCTTAAACTGCCTTGTGCTGGTGCCAGCCCTGTGTGACAGGCAAACCTGGGCTGTCATTAGTACACAGCGGCGATCAGTGGATGGTGTCATGTGGGGGAAGTGATGAGGAGCTCAGATGATCCCAGCCAGGGATGGCACAGGGATCTGGCAGTGATGAAGGGGGTGATGATGTTATCTCTTCTCCCCGACAGGTCCACGATCAGTATGATAGAGAAGTGTCTACTCACCGCTCACTGATCTCTCTCTATCTCCCAATGGTTGATGAGGTGTTGGGGATTTCCTGGGTTGATCCAGGCTGTCTCTGTCCACAATGCCGCTTGTAGTGCTCCTCCAGTGGCTGCACACAGCCCAGCATTGGCTTTGCAGCACCCAGGGAGAGAGGCGGGCAGCAAGCTGACATTGGTGCCGCTCAGATCCCAAGAACAGAGGAGGAAAGGAGTCAGTGTATGATCATGGTTGCAGAGCGGGGAGGAGACAAAGACAAGCCAGACTATGACATTTCCACTCTGCACTACACTCCGCCACCACAGGTGGGCACAGGAGCCACACTCCTCACTGGGGACCACAGACACTGCAGAGAGGATAGCCTGAAACCAGCAACCGTGGCTGCGCCCTAGGCAGGCAGTACTCCCTAGGCGGCTGACTAGTTTGCCAAGCCGTAGTGCCGGCCCTGCACTGCCTGAATCTCTCTCACCTGTTCAACTACTGAAATAAGTCTACAAAAAGTCATCCCCTGGAAAACCTGTGATTTTCAGTGTGCTTTGGAACTGGTACCTGGGCCTGCTGTCTCTGAACAGCTAAGGGAGACCTGGGTTATTTCCAGCGGCCCCTTCGGGGGTGAGCGCTACACTAGCCTTTGAAGTAAGATGCATATGGAAGGGCTGCCATTTTTGTATAGCATGCTCACTGGAATTAATGTAGGAACACCTTAGACACCTTCAGCTGCCATTGTACTCTTGCTGAGCTTCTAATGTGTCCCCCTTTAAGGGGGAATGAGCTGCCTCAAGGCATATCTGTCTTTAAAGTGTTACTAAACCCACAAGAGTAAATCAGTCAGTATATGCAGTAAAGCATGCTTGTTATACTCACTGTGGAATCTGAGGGGTTAATCCTCCGCATTGTGTAAAAAGGCTGTTTGATCCTGACTTCTCTGATCCTCCCCTTTTTCCATTGTCTCCGACTAATCTCCTGATAACACAGAGTCTTTGGAGTCACTCTACACATGCTCAGTTTATTGTGTATGTGCTAAAGAGTTTTTTGGGTTTTTTTGCATCAGCACAGGGCCACTCAGCACTGTCCAGACAGAGGGTCAGGGGTTTTGCAGCCTCATACAGCAGTCATAGGAATAAGAAAACTCCTCCTACAAGCTTTAACCAGTGCTCTCCTGGATACTGCTAGTCACAAGACTGCTATGTACTGCTGATGAGAAAAGGTATCTAGCAGTTTTTATTTACTAAAATAATATCTTTTCCATGTTGTGTGTACTGTGGGAGAGCAGATATAGCAAATACAGGGTCCGGGGAGACCAGATATAGTGAATGCAGGGTCCGAGGAGACCAGATATAGTGAATGCAGGGTCCGGGGAGACCAGATATAGTGAATGCAGGGTCCGGGGAGACCAGATATAGTGAATGCAGGGTCCGGGGAGACCGGATATACTAAATGCAGGGTCCGAGGAGACCAGATATAATGAATGCAGGGTCCAGGAAGACCAGATATAGTGAATGCAGGGTCCGGGGAGACCAGATATAGTGAATGCAGGGTCCGGGAAGACCAGATATAGTGAATGCAGGATTCAGGGAGACCAGATATAGTGAATGCAGGGTCCGGGAAGACCAGATATAGTGAATGCAGGGTCCGAGGAGACCAGATATAGTGAATGCAGGATTCAGGGAGACCAGATATAGTGAATGCAGGGTCCGGGAAGACCAGATATAGTGAATGCAGGGTCCGGGAAGACCAGATATAGTGAATGCAGGATCTGGGGAGACCAGATATAGTGAATGCAGGGTCCGGCGAGACCAGATATAGTGAATGCAGGGTCCGGGGAGACCAGATATAGTGAACGCAGGGTCCGGGGAACCAAATATAGTGAATGCAGGGTCCGAGGTGACCAGATATAGTGAATGCAGGGTCCGGGGAGACCAGCTATAGTGAATGCAGGGTCCGGCGAGACCAGATATAGTGAATGCAGGGTCCGGGGAGACCAGATATAGTGAATGCAGGGTCCGGGGAGAGCGGATATAGTGAATGCAGGGTCCGGGGAGACCAGATATAGTGAATGCAGGGTCCTGGGAGACCAGATATACTGAATGCAGGGTCCGATGAGACCAGATATAGTGAATGCAGGGTCCGGGGAGACCAGATATAGTGAATGCAGGGTCCGGGGAGACCAGATATACTGAATGCAGGGTCCGGGGAGAGCGAATATAGAGAATGCAGGGTCTGAGGAGAGCGAATATAGTGAATGCAGGTTCCTGGGTTTAGTAACACTTTAATTTATCCATTGCTATACAGTATATACTTCAATATGGAAACAGTCAAAAAAGTTAGTGCTGCACTTTACAGAGGAGCCTTGATGTGGCAGTATGGCTTCCACATATAGTTGCAAATGTGTGCGACTAAAAGCTCTGTTTTTAATGCAAATTTTTAGAAATTGTCATTTTGCATTTTTTTTTTCAGACTAGCTGGTAAATACGCTGGGAAAACCTTTGGCTGTTTGCTCAGGACATAGACATACAGCCTTTGACATTTTGCCAACAAAATACGTCACAACCCAGCACAGCTGATCCACACCCACCTTTTCCATTTCCTTGTACATGACAAGGATTTCACACAGCTGTCCTAATGCTGGCAAGAACAATGGTGAAGATCAAATAACATTTAAACAGGAAAAAAAGCTTTTAATCAACAAAAACGTAAGTTTTATTATTTTTTTTACTCAACTCTTTCTTTTATAATGCATTCATAAATAACATTTCTTGTTTGTTTTTGAACATGATTTTGTAGAAGTTGCACAACTGGACACTTTTTCTGCATTTCCAGGGCATACATGTGTATACAGTGGTGTTTTTAGGTTTTTTGCTGCCCTAGGCAACAAAAAAATCAGATGCTCCCCACCTCTTCCCGACAGATAGAGAGCCTGACACCAACCAACAACCCCCCCCCCCCTTCGCCCCCTGCGGAGAGAACCTGACAGTGATCAACAACACCTCTGCTCCATTGTTCCATCCGCCCACCCAAGAGAGCCTTCCACTAACAACCCCCCACGGTGAGAGAGAGAAAGACACTTGCCTTCACAGCTCTGGACATCCGGGGGAATGACAGTTGGGCTCTGCATACACCATCAAACAGCCCGCAGCCTCTCTCAGATCCCACCTAGTCCCCATGATGCATATGTCCCTTCTTCCAGGGAGCAGTGCTGCCCCCCTAAAAAATACCGCCCTAGGCAAATGCCTTGTTTTCCTTGTGGTAAATACACCCTGTGTGTATATGATAAACCCATAAAGCAGTATATATACTGCAAGCTATTTAAAAAAAATTTGAATATGCAATATATTGGAAACACGGCTCTACAATAGTGTACCTGTGCTGAAGAAAGAGGGAAGAGAAAGAAAACTGATGCCTGCACAGTGGTTCTCCCCTTTGGCAAGGACCATGAGAAAAGAGCTGGCTGGGAGGAACCCGGGGGTCCCCTCTTCTCCAGCATGAGTTGTTTGTAGGCTGATTTGATGTGTCAATACAATGAAGCAGATTTTATTTCCACTCTAGTAGCTCACAGTCATACTTACAATAAAAGTCCACTCTGAAGACAAGAATAACTTTGTTTTAGTTTGGATAGAGTTGGTAAGAGCTTGTCAGGTCAGGTTTGTATTGCTGTGTTAATATGAAAATGTGCTGTGCTATACCAAAGAAAAAAATACAACATATAGTATACAACATAAATAAATAAAGATTCCAATCAAGTCCCATAATCGTGACAACAGGTGATACTGAATGTCCCAAACAACCAAAGAAGGGAAATTCCCCCGCCAGACTCGATCACCGTCACCACAGAGGCACACACCAGAAACAATTGACTCTCTAACTCCCAGAGTGTTTATTTGGATGGGCAGTCATGTTTTCTTCCTATGCAGTACTAGCAAAGGTGGCTGGAGACTAGGTTCACACCTACGCATTTTCTGCAGAGTTTTTCAGAAATGCAGTACAGTCCATTTAACGTGATTTCCTATGGGACAGGTTCATATCTATGCATTTTCAACTGATGCGTTTTTTGGAAAGGGTCAGGGACTTTTATGAATGCAAAAAAATTGCGTTTCTGGTTCTATTGACTTCAATGAAAATGCTGCAGAAAAGCATGTATTGCTTTCTTGGTGCTTTTTGCATTTTAAGTCTGCATAGCAACAAGAAAAATGTAAAATAATGAAAAAAAAAAAGCAAAACGTGACAAAAAGACGTCAACGGAAGTGCAAAAAAAGCAAAATGCAACAAAAAACACAATACAGAAACAGCCCAAACGCAACCTGCGTAGGTGTGAACCAGGGGCGGACTGACAACTCATGGGGCCCCCGGGCAATAGGGGATCATGGGACCCACACCCAAAAAACCCTATAAAAAGGTACCAGGGGCATCTCATGGGGCCCCCTACTGACCCCGGGCCCTCGGGTAGTGCCCGAGTGCTCAAATGGTCAGTCCGCCCCTGGTGTGAACCTAGACTAAAGGGATAT
This sequence comes from Staurois parvus, assembly GCF_062004578.1. Lineage (NCBI taxonomy): Eukaryota > Metazoa > Chordata > Amphibia > Anura > Ranidae > Staurois > Staurois parvus. The sequence goes on from NW_028318372.1 coordinate 2,535,314, forward strand.
CTCCCATAATGAATCCTTCTGGGTGGATGAAAGAATTTAATGAGAATTTGAGACATATATATATATATATATATAGAAGTGCCTTCTGACTTCTCTTTAGGGAGGCAATTGTTTCTAGAAAGCCTTCTGGTGTGCCTCTTTGGTGGCGGTGATCCAGTCTGGAGGGGGATTCACAGCATCTTTCCTTCTTTGGGTGTTCGGAATATTCAATATCATCTATTGTCATGATTTTGGAACTTGATTGAACTATTTATTTATGGTGTGAAGTTTTTATCAATGTATTTTTCTTTGGTATAGTGCAGCACATTTTATTCTAAACAGTAAAATCAGTCTGTATATGCAGTAAAGCATGCTTGGTATACTCACTGTGGAACCTATGGAGTTAATCCTCTGCATTGTGTAAAAACACTGTTTGATCCTGACTTCTCTGATCCTCCCCTTCTTCCAGTGTCCCCCTCTTATCTCCTGATAAGGCATATCATGTGGAGTCAATCTGCACATGCACAGTTTGGTGTGTATTGCTAGAGAGGTTTTTTTTTTCTTGGGAGGGTGCATGTGATCAGCACAGGACCAATCAGCGCTGTCCAGACAGAGGTCAGGGGTCCTGCATCCTTCTAGAGCAAAATTAAAACTCTTCCTACAAGCTTTAACCTGTGCTCTGGTGGACACTGATAGAAGTCACAAGACTGCTATATACTGCTGATGAGAAAAGGTATTTAGCAGTTTATATTTACCAACATAATTATTTCCATGTTGTATGTACTGTGGGAGACCAGATATAGTAAATGCAGGGTCCTGTGAGACCAGATAAAGTGAATGCAGGGTCCGCGGAGAACAGATATAGTGAATGCAGGGTCCCGGGAGACCAGATATAGTGAATGCAGGGTCCGGGGAGACCAGATATAGTGAATGTCGGGTCCGAAGAGACCAGTTAAGTTGGTGTCACTCTGCATGGGACAGGAGCCGGCATTACAGAGGAGGCATCCACTTATGCGACTCTTGCTTCCTACTACAGCTCCAACTTTGCAAGAAGTCCCTCTGCATTGCACTCTGTTTGATGCTCTGGGATGGTGGGTCAGCAAGCCCTGACCGTGATCTACCAGTCACCTGGCCGAGATCTACTGGTTGCTGACCGCTAATTTAGATCTTATAAACCATTTGAAGTATTAAGTTCTGTTAGTTAATTTTTTTTTGCAATAGACACATGGAACAGAAAAGAGGTTTCTGCACTGCAGAGTTTTAGTAGACATCACTATCCACACTGATAGGTGTACCTCCCTAAAGTGCATTCAATTATCTTGGTTAGAGGTGAATCATAAACACATTACCCACCTGTATTCTAAGCTATGTACGCTATATTTCCAAAAGTATTGAGCCGCCTGCCTTTACACGCACATGAACTTTAATGGCATCCTAGTCTTAGTCCATAGGGTTCAATATTGAGTTAGCTCACTTTTTGCAGCTATAAGATCTTCAACTCTTCTGGGAAGGCTGTCCACAAGGTTTAGGAGGGTGTCTATGGGAAGGTTTGACCATTCTTCCAGAAGCACATTTGTGAGGTCAGGCACTGATGTCAGACGAGAAGGCCTGGCTCACAGTCTCCACTCTAATTCATCCCAAAGGTGTTCTATCGGGTATAGGTCAGGACTCTGTGCAGGCCAGTCAAGTTTCTCCACCCCAAACTGGCTCATCCATGTCTTTATGGACCTTGCTTTGTGCACTGGTGCGCAGTCATGTTGTAACAGGAAAGGGCCATCCCCAAACTGTTCCCACAAAGCTGGGAGCATGAAATTGTCCAAAATGTCTGGGTATGCTGACGCCTTAAGAGTTCCCTTAACTGGAACTAAGGGGCCAAGCCAGACCCCTGAAAAACAACTCCACGCCATAATCCCCCCTCCCCCAAACTTTACACTTGGCACAATCCAGTCAGGCAAGTACTGTTCTGGCAACCGACAAACCCCGTCATATCCATCGGATTGCCAGACAGAGAAGTGTGATTGGTCACTCCAGAGAACACGTCTCCGCTGCTCTAGAGTCCAGTGGTGGCGTGCTTTACACCACTGCATCCAATGCTTTGCATTGCACTTGGTGATGTAAGGCTTGGATGCAGCTGCTCAGCCATGGAAACCCATTCCATGAAGCTCTCTACGCACTGTTGTTGTGCTCATCTGAGTCTAAGTCTTTAGATATTGACTGTCAGACAGTTGGAAACTTCTGTGCGCTGTGCGCTTCAGCATGCACTGACACTGCTCTGTCATTTCACGTGGCCTACCACTTCCTTGCTGAGTTGCTCTTGTACCCCTTTTTTTATAAACCCACTAACAGCTGATATTTAGTAGCCAGGAAATTTCACAGATGGACTTATTGCACAGGTGGCAACCTATCACGGTACCACGCTTGGAGTCACTGAGCTCCTGAGAGCGACCCATTCTTTCACAAATGTTTGTAGAAGCAGTCTGCATGCCTAGGTGCTTGATTGTATACACCTGTGGCCATGGAGGTGATTGGAACTCCAGAATCCAATGGTTTGGAGGGGGGGCCCAATACGTTTGGCAATATAGTGTATTTCTAGCTCACCTGCTTGCACATACAAGCTATAGTGAATCAATATAAGAAGGTAAAATAATTAAATTTATTATTGCATTTTAGGGCAGTAAGAAAATATAGCTACAATAAAAAAGAATAAAATATACAGAATATACATATTATACGGTATATCTACATATGTACACATTCAGTAGAACCTTGCTCTCACTTTTTTTCTTTTATCTTTGAGGTTAGTTCTTGAAATTACCTTCACCTGCTGATCTGGCTGATTTGCCAGGACCAGAGAAGTATGGGGAACTAGGTGTACTGCAGATAAAAAGAAGAGACTCAAAGATAAAAACTCTTCTAATACGCACAAATGAATTTCAATCAATAAAACAACTGATAAAAGTAAAAGCCAAGCACATTTCATCATAAAAAATGTTTTTTTAAGGGCTACAGCTGCCCTTTCTACTTACTCTTAAGATTACCTCACAGCATTCATTGTTTCATAGCTAGTTTATTAAAGGCACATATGCTAAAAACCGTCCATGGCATAATAAAAATACATATGCCAAAAACAACATAATAGCAAACATCATCAAAGTAAAAACATGCCTCTTATAAAATAATTAATATACAGCTCCATATTTTGACTCTTGGGTGTCATAGTATCTAACAAAAAAACATTTTGTTTCATCCCTGGGAACCTCCATTTCTTGTCTTGCCGATGGAATGATACCCAGTGACCCAGAAGACCTTGAAAATCTTGAAAAGGTAGAAAGACACTGTGGGGAATGGGGGGCAGCCCTGGATTAAAAGTGAGCATTTAAGAAATAGCTATTTTTAAATTGGCATGGGTACTATTAAAAAGTAACCCCAAATGACTTTAATAATTAGTCTAATTAGTTGCTGAGACTTACCATACTGACCAGTGATCTTCTTGGACAGTGAATTGAGTTCGGGCATAAACATTAATCAATATTTTATTGTATAGCTTAACGAGATTAATGAGATTCTAAAGACTTTTTTTTTCAAGAAAAAATAACAAACATGTTAAACGTACCTGCTGTGTGCAGGGGTTTTGCACAAAGCAGCCCAGATCCTCCTCTTCTCGGGTCCCTGACAGGCTCTCCTGGCCCCTCCTTCCTGTTGGGTGCCCCCACAGCAAGCAGCTTGCTATGAGGGCACCTGCTGCTCCGTGTATCCATTCACACACTGAGCTGTGGCAAGGCCCCACCTCCTCTCTCTTCTCATTGGCTCACTGGCTGTGATTGACAGCAGTGGGAGCCAATGAGAAGAGGGAGTCCCGGGATAGCCGAGACTCCAGTGCACATCGCTGGATCTAGAGGGGGCTTAGGAGAGTATTGGGGGGGCTGGGGGGGTTGCTGCACACAGAAGGTTTTTTTACCTTCATGCATAGAATGCATGAAAGTAAAAAACCTTGAGCCTTTACAACCACTTTAAGTATGGCTGCCTGCAATTTGTATAATTCAGGTGTGATCATTACATTAGACAAGCCTCATTTTTGACATGTTCAAAAACTAATATGTAAAAATAGTTTTTCTAAATAAAAATCTTTCTTCTTTTTCTACCTTCAAGGATTCAAGGAAAAATGGACAAGCCATTTGATTTGCCTTCAGATATCACTGACTGGACTAAAGAACATGTGAGGTATTGGGTTACAGAATGTCTAAAGATTGGTCAAGATGAAGGAGATATTTTGTACAGAGAGAATGTGACTGGAAGAGCACTAAACCTGTTTTCAAAAGAAGACTTTTCGAACATTAAGATTACTTATGGTTCAGCTAAGTTAATAATGCACCAATGGACCCAGATCACCAAGGAAAAGAAACAAGGACCGGCAAATCTTGATACAAAATGTATAGACGTAAAGAAAGATCCAACATTGAAATTGTCAAAGAAAAAAAACGAAAAGCAAAAAAGAGCAGATGAAGCAACTGTGAATGACGGTGAAGATCAACCAAGAGAAATGTTGAAAGCTACTGAAGTGACACTGAAGTGTCCAGAGATTGATCACAGTTGTCGAAAAGTGACATGTACACCCTTCCCATTTGATAGCATTCATGACAGCAAACGGTACACTCAACACCATTTTCTAATGCCAGAAGCTGGCACCTCTAATTATATTGACCCAGTGCATGAGTACAAGGAATTCACCAAAACAGAAACAGCGACAGATGAGGATAAAAAGATGAAGTTTTGCAATGAAGTTTTCAGGTTTTCAGCTGCATGCATGAATGTCCGCACCAATGGAACCATCCATTTCGGAGTACGGGACAAACCTCATGGGGAAATCATTGGTGTTCATATTGACAGAGAACTTTATGGCAACTATTTTTATCAAATGATAAACAAATATTTTGAGGAAAAACACATTTCTATAGCCAAGCAGTGCATTCGTCCACCTCGTTTTGTTGATGTACTACATCAAGAAAATACACAATCTGATCTAGTTATTATAGAAATAGATATAGTTCCTGAGCACACCTATTGTAGTTCAGAAATATTTCATACTTACCAATACAGTTGCACTGACCAGAAGTGGATGAGAAATAAGGATTTATGTTGCTTTGTAAGAGATGGAGAGAGCTCTAAAGACATTTTAGCAAATGTAAAACAAAAGGATGCAGACTTTAAAATGTTTTACTCCAAGATGATAGAGAGGGACGAGGCCAGGAAGAAAGCAGAAGACAACCAAAAAAGAAAACAAAACCTGAAGGTGGACCAGGGCAAGAAACTTGTAAGTTTAATAACAGGGAATCGGGACACACTAGACAATTCTTATTTTAAGTGGTACATTTTGGTAGCAAATAAATGTCATGAAAGTCATACAAAACATCTGGAGTTTCTACATGAAATTCCATGGTTTGCTGTTCTGGACTTTGATCCTGATTCTTGCACACATGGTTTGTGCAAAGTTTACAGAGAAAAAAGGGGAGCAAATTTGCATTCTCCACGTCAATATCAAAATATGGATAGTGTCACAGTTGAAAAGCTTGAAGAGCACAAACTCTGCCAACAAACCAGTTGGATCTTCTGTAACGGGAGATTAGATCTCAACAGTCAAGAATATAAACCCTTAAATAACAAATTGTGGCATAAAGAAAAAGCAGCAGAAGTTAGACGTATGGTTTCTTTTCTATGCAGAAAAGATCTGATGCAACCTGGGAAATTTCTAGTTGTGTTTTTATTGCTTTCCACTGTTGAAGACCAAGTGGATCCCATGAATGAAGTTTTCAGCACTTTTTACCAGGAACTCAGTGGTATGACTGACATCTTGTGTATTTGCGAAAGTGAACAAATCTTTCACAGATGGAGAGATCTACAATCTAAAATAATAAATGAGGAAGAAATGGAAGAAAGATGTATTTACACCTTGGACATTGAGAGTGTAAATGGAACTCTCCTGAAACTGAAATCCAATACTCAGTCATCTAGCCGATTTCTGCCATCTCATGGTGGATCATCAATTATTCTACAGAGGAAAGATGAAGATCTTATGACTTTTTTAGAAATCCTTTGCATTAATGAATGCCATGATACAGAAATAGAGAAAAATGAGTCTAAATTTAAAGAGTTCATAAAGGTTCAAGAAGAGAATTTCTATAAAGGAGGCAAAGCCACTTGCTGGAATTTTTACTTCTCATCAGAAAACTACACTGGACCCTTTATTAAAAGAGATAACTATGAAAAGTTAAAACATTTGATAGAATCCTCAAACAGTGAGAAAAGCAATGTAAAAACAATTACTCTCTATCATCATCCTGGCTGTGGAGGAACTACCACAGCAATGCATGTACTTTGGGAACTGAGACACACATTCCGATGTGCAACTTTAAAAAGAAAGACAGATAACTTTACAGATATTGCAAAAGAAGTCATCATGTTAGCAACTCTTGGATCATCTAACACTGCAGAACATTATCCAGTTCTGCTTCTAGTAGATGATGTTGAAGAAGAAAATGTATTAAATTTGCAGTACTGCATTAAGGAAACCATTGCAGAAAGATCCATAAGATATGAGAAACCAGTGGTGATTATTTTACAGTGTATGCGATCACAGAATCCAGAAGAAAGCTCCAAGACTTACTGCACAAAAAGTGTTGCTCTGATTCATAAACTTTCTGAACAAGAGAAGAGAGCCTTTGAGAGGAAATTAAAGGAAATTGAAAAACGTCATGAGAAGCCTGAAGACTTTTATTCCTTTATGATTATGAAAAGAGATTTTGATGTTAAATACATAGAAAATGTGGTAAGGAACGTATTAAAAGGTTTAAACAGTGCAAGCAAAGAAGGTCAGCTGATCTCAATCCTAGCCCTCCTAAACAAATATGTGAATGACTCCACAATCTCTGTTTCTATGTGTGAGGAGTTCCTTGGAATAACAGCAAGACAGACCTTCTGGAACCCTGAAAGCATAGAGGAAAAATTGGGTGGATTATTTGCCCTTCTACTTCGAACGGAAGTAGAAGAATATGGAGGCTACCAAGGACTACGCATAATGCACACACTTATAGCAAAACAATGCATAGAGGAATTAAAGAACACATATGACCTGCAGCAGAGTAGCATCATGTTAAACATGTTAAAAACAAATTTATTCTATGACACTAAAATTGGAAGAGATATACTTGCAAAGAATATGCAAAGCTTGCTGATAACAAGACAACGAAAAGAACACGGAGATGAAACAGACACATTATTTTCTCCTTTAATTGAAGAAATACAGAAAGATGAGGGTCACAAAAGCGTTGAAATTGTTCTTAAAGAAGGAATCCAACAATTCAACCAGAATCCATACATATTGCAAGCACTGGCAAGATATTTTTATATAACGGAGAAAGACATTGACACAGCCTTCAAATGGGCAAAGAAAGCAAAACAAATGTCACCAACAAATTCTTACATTTTGAATACACTGGGTCAGATATACAAGACTCAGTTAAAAATGATGACAAAGCAAAGCAAAAAGTGCTTAAGTGCACCAGATTTGAGAATACTTCTGGAAATAGCAGAAAATGCATCAAAAGCCTTTAAAGAATGCCAAGAACAAACAGAAAAGACAGAATGCGAAAGAGATGAGCATGCACCAGCAAAACAAAAAGGTTATCGTGGCTACAACACTGTAGGGTTAGTGGGACAAATAGAAGTTTGTCTTTGCACAGTAGATATACTTCTGATGTTACCAATGTTCAACACAAAAGATGACATATCAAGAATGCATTTGATTCAGTACCTATCTAGCAAATCGGGCATATTAGTTGACAATGCCAGTAAAAGCCATGAGGAAATCTGTGGTGTGTTACAAGACTTTAGACCCTTTTTAACTAAGTTAAAATCATGCTTAAGGGAAACTTTTGACTTTTTTGATGACTACTTTACATTTTTTAAACATAAGAGCATCACAAAGGAAACCTCTGAATTCAAAGTACGAAAAAACATTGCCGATTACTACAAAACATACAGGAAATTATTCTGTAAAGTTGAACCATTAGAAGATGGCACTGCTATCCAAAAAAAGAGTATACCATTGCTTGTACAGGATTACAGATTATGTTTGGAGTCTTACAAGGCTGATAGGTTTTCTGGAATTTTACAGTATCTTAATAGTCATAAAAAAGATGTGGGTAAAATGGAGGCAATTGTAAATGCATACAGATACCTATTGGAGAAAAGCCCAGACACTCGTAGTCACATAGACAAACAAAACTTCATATTGGCAAATATTGTACTTCATTGCATTTCTCCAAAATCGGACAAAATTGCACCAATTGAAAAACTGAAAGAGTATCTCAGAGAGGTTCTGCAGACCATCAGGTTTGACCACAAGTCTTCAGATCCTTACTTTTTAGCCTCATTACTTTTCTGGCCTCAAGACAAGTACCAGCTGGATTCTGATTCTAAACACATTGCCAAGTGTATCAACTCGATGAGAAAATCTTCTAGAGGTCAGTATCGACACATGCACAACGACAAGTACCCAATTGCCTATTTCTACTTGGCCAATAACAAGGGCTTGAAAAGACTTGTTCACAAAGGAAGGATTGACCAAAGTTTTTCTGCTGTGCCACCATCACATTTAAATTCCCTCTGGCAAGGAGGAGAAATATGGAAAGAATCTGAAACAAATGACTTGCTTTCCCGCATTCAAGGTAGAGTTGAGGATGGCTCTATCTTTGTAGAGTATGGTAGAGATGAAGAAAGAGTTGCAATCCCAATAAGAGCTGCTCACCTTGGAGAACTCAGAAGTGGTAGGAGTATTGAATTAGTGTCTTTCTATCTGGGATTTTCAATATGTGGTCCAATAGCCTATGGCATTGAAAGGATCTCAAAATAGGCATAAATGAAATTGGGAGTTTTCCCTTTAAACAATGTTTGGCAAAAATGTGGACATTTTGCTGAATATTTGCCATTTCTCTGGGAAGGAGAAATTATACTGGCTTTTGATGGTTTAAGGATATCTATGTGTTTTAAATGGAGAATTAGGAAAGCTTCTTTCAGTTATTCTGGCTGGTCAGAGTGACCCTAATGATAACCTTGATCCTAGACCTAACCCTAAATTATGGTATTGTCATGTCAGCATTGTCATAATGATCACATGACTTTGTATTTAAGCAAACCCATTTCACACAACACCATCCTCCCACAGTTAGGCGTACTACATGCTCCAAGCTTTGAAAGGCAACTTTTTGTAAGCTAATTTCTCCAAGCAGAGGCTAATTAGTGGCAAAGTTTGATGACATTTCAGAAATTAAATCATCTTTTTTTTGGGACAAAATCAATCTGTGATGTTCCTCCATTCATCTCCATCTATGACCAGCTAAAGATGACATATTACAAGGAGGCTTTGAAGGTGGTTAATTAATGAGACATACATCAATTTAATATATATTAAAGTCATAGTAACTATGCTTAGTAGCTGCTGAGGAGCCCCACCACTAAAAAGCACCCAGTCTTTCATTGATATGGTTTTATAGAGCTTCTAAGCACCTTACTCTCTAGTCTCTAAGATCCTAGAGTAGGCTGATTCATTTTGATTGGGGTTTTCCTTGATGCACCCCTCATTTTTAATGTCATGCTATTTCAGTTCCCCACATTGCCGTGGAGGTTCTTTTTACCCAACTCATGGTATATCTTTGCTGTAGTTAACCAAATGTAACTGGATTTGTGCTTTAATGCTGAAGAATGGCTTCATCATTTCAAGTCACAGCCAGGTGAGCTATTTTAAACTGAGGAAGCCATTTGGATGAGTTGTGAAATGATGTGAGCATTACAAAATAAATTTAGCTGGATTTTAGTCACTACTACTACCAGTTTTCCCACACAACGTTTACATACTGTATGTCCATATATTATATGTGCAGGAAAAACATAAATCATACAATTATTACCTCCTAAATTAATTCAGTACTAAGTACCTTATAAACTGTGAACTCCTGAACCACTGTCCTGCACATATCTGACACTTCCAGAAAATATGGTAACATATTTTTAACTTCATGCAAAACTTTGGTCACGTAGATTTGACATTAAGATGATTTGAACATTGGGGTACAATGTCACAAAAATATAAACACCATACCTTAAAGTGACCCTTTGTGCCAGAATTGTGGGCTTATGTACAAGGCTGTGCCTTTGAATAATAAGGACCTTCAAACAGCTTTAATTTTCTAAATTCATCGTCTATATCCACCTGTAAATAGCAATCAAGCAACTAAAGTTATAATTCTACCATTTTTTTTACTGTGCAAATTGCAATAATTAAAATGTATGCAAAACCTAAACTTTCTATTTAGTTTTTGGTATAGTAGGAAAGGGTAAAAGCTTCTGTTTATTTTTGCTGTCTGTCATGTTGGGGAAATTTTTATTCATGCAACAGGAAGTGATAAAAAATCATTCCAAAATTAGGGGAATTTCCTATTTAGACTGTTGTTACTGGACAGATGTCCCCATTGGAAGATTTTGGATTCCTTATGACTTTTTGTCTTGGTGCTAAAGGTGATCAGGACAGAGAGGTGACAGCATCTAGAAGGCATAGCTGTACAAATCTGTCAAAACTTCTAAACCTCCCAAATTCTCTTTAAAACAAAAAGTACATACATTCATATGTAAATCGGAATGAATGGGCTGTTTCACTGTGAATGGATATTTTCAAAATTAATTGTAAATTATTTTAATTAATATTAATTCAAAATAAATACTTTTATATCAACTTATCAGCTAGTTTTATGGATTTTGTTTAAATGAAAAAGTATACATATATATATAAATATATATTTATATTGTGGGGTTAGCTCAGGTGGGGGATCACCTTCCCTGGGAAAAAGGTAGACTGCACAGCAGGTTTTCTTCGAATTCTGACTGGTTGTCAGTTTTATTCAAAAAGGTCTGCACAATATCAAAACAAAATAAAACAGAAAATTAAACCCTTGTCATCCAGGCACTAACTAAACACAGAACTTCCTATCTCACTGGTGAAGGGCTTCTCCCTGTCACCAACAAAACAAAACCATAGGCAAACCTTTTTCCTTGTTTGTATAACACAGCTCTCTCAGGAATGGCTCTCTGAGTCCGAGGCCAGGAGCAGCTCCTTGCTCCAGCCCCGCATTATTTATACCACCTGTTGGTGGTCATCAGTGGAGCACAAAAACCGATCCGTAACCACCTCGGCCAATGGGGCCCCGAAAACCCGGAGTGAACTCCACCTTAAACTTCAAAGTATGATCGCATGCGAGGTGACACATAGGGGTTTATTTACTAAAGCTGGAGAGTCCAAAATCAGACTCCCTTCTGCATAGAAACCAATCAGCTTCTAACCTCAGCTTGTTCAATGAAGCTTTGGCAATGAAACCTGGAAGCTGATTGGTTTCTATGCAGAAGTGAGTCTGATTTTGAACTCTCCAGCTTTAGTAAATAAACCCCATAGCATCCATCGATCACCTCGCTGTTCATACTGTCACTATATATATATATATATATATATATATATATATATATATATAGTGGGAACTCGCTTCAAATGGTAGAGCTTTCTTAAAGCACACAGCAATTCGCTTTCTTTTTTAAGGCCTTTTATTTAAAGAAAAAGTTCCATAAAGCTTCCCATGCAGGGGTATCCACCATCACACAAATATTCAGCCTCCTGGCTTGTACACACAATATTCCTCTGGCCTTCCACTTCAGGTCTACGTCCATCTCCTGCAGACTCTTTCTAAATGGCTTTTTCGCACACAGCTGGCCACTAGCACACAGCTAGTCTGGCTTCCACCTCTCCTAGGTGAAGCCCTCCTGACTCCAAGGCAGAGACCTCCTGTCTGCCGGGGTGGAGCCCAGAATCATGGTTTGGGCCTCTACAAAAAGGCCTGCACACACCTGTGCAATCATCGCGCTGGCTGCTCTCAAAACCTGGACCCAGGATTGGAAATTTCATCCCTCCCAAATCTCTTAGAAATCTCCAGGCCACAGGTCCCAAAACAGGCTTTACAAACCAAAGAGGAAACTGATAAACCAGTTTCCTCTGCATTACGAGAACTGCCTGGAGCCCCTCAACCTGTATAGTCGAGAATCCTGGGTCACCACCGTGATTTCCACCGTGGCAGGATACCGCACTGCCACAATATATATATATATACAGTCAGGTCCATAAATATTGGGAGATCAACACAATTCTAACATTTTTGGCTCTATACACCACCACAATGGATTTGAAATGAAACGAACAAAATGTGCTTTAACTGCAGACTGTCAGCTTTAATTTGAGGGTATTTACATCCAAATCAGGTGAACGGTGTAGGAATTACAACAGTTTGCATATGTGCCTCCCACTTGTTAAGGGACCAAAAGTAATGGGACAATTGGCTTCTCAGCTGTTCCATGGCCAGGTGTGTGTTATTCCCTCATTATCCCAATTACAATGAGCAGATAAAAGGTCCAGAGTTCATTTCAAGTGTGCTATTTGCATTTGGAATCTGTTGCTGTCAACTCTCAGGATGAGATCCAAAGAGCTGTCACTATCATTGAAGCAAGCCATCATTAGGCTGAAAAAACAAAACAAACCCATCAGAGAGATAACAAAAACATTAGGCGTGGCCAAAACAACTGTTTGGAACATTCTTAAAAAGAAGGAACGCACCGGTGAGCTCAGCAACACCAAAAAACCAGGAAGACCACGGAAAACAACTGTGGTGGATGACCGAAGAATTATTTCCCTGGTGAAGAAAACACCCTTCACAACAGTTGGCCAGATCAAGAACACTCTCCAGGAGGTAGGTGTATGTGTGTCAAAGTCAACAATCAAGAGAAGACTTCACCAGAGTGAATACAGAGGGTTCACCAAAAGGTGTAAACCATTGGTGAGCCTCAAAAACAGGAAGGCCAGATTAGAGTTTGCCAAATGACATCTAAAAAAGCCGTCACAGTTCTGGAACAACATCCTATGGACAGATGAGACCAAGATCAACTTGTACCAGATTGATGGGAAGAGAAGAGTATGGAGAAGGAAAGGAACTGCTCATGATCCTAAGCATACCACCTCATCAGTGAAGCATGGTGGTGGTAGTGTCATGGCGTGGGCATGTATGGCTGCCAATGGAACTGGATCTCTTGTATTTATTGATGATGTGACTGCTAACAAAAGCAGCAGGATGAATTCTGAAGTGTTTCGGGCAATATTATCTGCTCATATTCAGCCAAATGCTTCAGAACTCATTGGATGCCGCTTCACAGTGCAGATGGACAATGACCCAAAGCATACTGCAAAAGCAACCAAAGAGTTTTTTAAGGGAAAGAAGTGGAATGTTATGCAATGACCAAGTCAATCACCTGACCTGAATCCGATTGAGCATGCATTTGACTTGCTGAAGACAAAACTGAAGGGAAAATGCCCCAAGAACAAGCAGGAACTGAAGACAGTTGCAGTAGAGGCCTGGCAGAGCATCTCTAGGGATGAAACCCAGCGTCTGGTGAGGTCTATGCGTTCCAGACTTCAGGCTGTAATTGACTGCAAAGGATTTGCAACCAAGTATTAAAAAGTGAAAGTTTGATTTATGATTATTATTCTGTCCCATTACTTTTGGTCCCTTAACAAGTGGGAGGCACATATGCAAACTGTTGTAATTCCTACATCGTTTACTTGACTTGGATGTAAATACCCTCAAATTAAAGCTGACAGTCTGCAGTTAAAGCACATCTTGTTTGTTTCATTTCAAATCCATTGTGGTGGTGTACAGAGCCAAAAATGTTAGAATTGTGTCGATGTCCCAATATTTATGGACCTGACTGTATATATATATATATATATATATATATATATATATATATATATATATATAAACATCATAGTTTGTTTTGTATGGGGATGCGTAGCCACAAACCAGTCAGGGTGCCCATGAGAGAGCAGACAGAAGTCACACTAGGAGCTATTGGATCAAGGTAAGTGTACACCGTAGAGGGATATGCTGACATTTATTTTTTTACCATAATTCTTTTATTTTGAAAAATTATAAAAGATACAAAGAAATAAGGCACAAAAAAACATTGCATAAATAACAATAAGAGCAGTGTAATAATCCAGCTAATAAAGGAGTGCTACCAACACTGTGGAAGGCAATAGAGTCACAAGCCCAGGAACAGATAAAATCAAAATTCACTTTAATGTTTGGTTAAAAAGCACTACATGTAGGAGTGCCCAGATTGATACATCACCAAGTCAGTGGAGAGGAGAAACACATATTCCCAGAAGCTGGAGGATGACACATGATTCTGGACCCAACAGTAGGTTGCTCAGCCCAGGGGCCTCATGACAGCGGGAGGAGTGTGTGGATGGCATTTGCCGGGATCACTGAGATGGCGCAGCCGCCAGAAGTCACGTGTCCTGGAACTGGATGTGATGTCATACACCTGGCGAAGGACTGCCTAAACAACAGCTGGTGAGGACAAACTTGAAGTCTAGGAGAGCAGTCAAACAAAGTCAAACCAAAGGAGAGAAGTAGGTTATCATGATAACATATTTTGGGGACTTGCTCTTTCCTCAGATCATGTCATGATCAGGGACATTGAATGGTGACAGTATGTAAAAAAAAAAGTAATTTTTTTCACAAAGTTTTTTAACACACTGTGACCAGATCAGTACAGTGTTACCATACTAGACTTTTTTTACACATTACGATTGCTTACTTCTTTCAGTGCTTACTGTATTTCAGTGCTTACTATTGTTAGCTGTGATTGGCCACAGCTACAGCTAATCACATGGTACAGATGCATTGTTATTGGTTCTGTCTGTACCATGTGATCACTGTGACCAATCACAGAGATCAACATGGGGAGGGTACCTTGCCAGAAGGACCTCCCTGGCAAAGCATCCTGTCCCAATATTGATGAGGAAAAGAGACTCTACCCCATAATCCTGCCGGTGGTTGTGGGGGTCTGCGGGAGCGAATCCTATCAGAATCTGCAAGCCCAGTTTAACCACTTGCCTACCGGGCACTTATACCCCTTCCTGCCCAGGCCAATTTTCAGCTTTCAGTGCTGTCACACTTTGAATGGCAATTGCGTGGTCATGCAACACTGTACCCATATTAAATTTTTATCATTTGTTTTCACACAAATAGAGCTTTCTTTTGGAGGTAATTAATCGCTGCTGGGTGTTTTATTTTATGCGCTATAAAAAAAATACAAAAAAATAAAGGTTTTCTTTGTTTCCATTATAAAATTTTGCAAACAGGTAATTTTTCTCCTTCACTGATGTGCATTGATGAGGCAGCACTGATAGGTAGCACTGATGGCCACTGATGAGGTGGCATGGATAGGCGGCACTGATGGGCACTGATAGGCGGCACTGGTGATGCAGCACTGATATGCAGCAATGATGGGCACTGATAGGCGGCACTGATGGACAGCACTGATGGGCAGCACTGATGGGTGGCACTGCTGGGCACAGGTGGGTGGCACGGCTAGGTACTGCTGGGCACAGATTGGTGGCACTGCTGGGAACAGGTGGGTTGCACTGCTAGGCACTGCTGGGCACAGGTAGGTTTCACTGCTGGGCACAGGTGGGTGGCACTGCTGGGCACTGATAACCAGTGCCGATCTGTTCTCTGACAATTGCCGGTTATCGGCAGTACTTTCCTAATGCTGTGACAGTGTGAGCAAAGTGCAGCTGATAACTGGCAACTGTATTTACCCAGTGATCTGCTGTGTCATTGGACACAGCTGATCATGCGCTAAAAGGCCACTGTGATTGTCCGTTTACCACACCACGTGATCAGCTGTGTCCGTAGGACACAGCAATCATGGAGATCGCCGGATGCGCACTGCTGGGGGCACGTGGGAGGCCGCGTTCTGGGAGGATGTCATATGACGCCCTCCCAGAACTGGACAACCGCGCTGTAGCCGTCATCCAGCTATAGCACGGTTGGCAAGTGGTTTAAAAGAAAGGAGTCCCCAAATGGCCCCTTCCTCCTTGAATGAGTAAGGGGTATAGAGTACCCGTGGTTGTGGGGATGAGGCCCTTGTCCTGGTCAACATAGGGACATAACACTTTGCCAGGGGGATCAGCATCCTCCCTATGTTGAGTGCATGTGGCCTAGTATGGTTTGGGTGGTGGGGCACATGCTTGTTGCCCCCCATTTCTTGGCTATCCAGGCTGATAATGGTCTGGTGTGGATCTGGAGGAGCCCTACACTTTTTTTTCTTGTTTTTTTGCATAGGGTTCCCCTTTAAATCTATACCAGACCCTCAACTAGGATAAGGGTCTGGTATAAATTAAGGGAATCCATGGTCACTTTGTATACAAAAAGAAGGAATCCCCTGGGAAATTTAATTTAGGAGCAATTTAAATGGTATTTATAGGTTTAAGGCAACTCCAAACATTTTGAACTGGTACATATCCCCCCAGGGCAGTTCCCAGCCCCCATGTCCTTTGTTTAATCTGGGAGGGGTTCCCATGTTGTTTATTTCAACACAAAAAGATCAAATAGATTTAGCTGCAAATTGTATTTTTTTTTTAACTTAAATTTTTGCTGTAGTACACTCATACCTCACAACTTTTGAACTTGAGAATGAGGGATACCAAGGCATTGGGATAAAACATGGTGCACAGAATGGTCAAGCTCTGACGAAGGAGCGAGCATGCTCTGAATGCGTGCCATCTTGGAAACCCGGTCCATGCTGTGACATCATCCCTGCGAGTCTCCCTGCGCCCCTCTGCTACTCCCTGAACCCTGGACACCACCGGAGCCGTGGGAAAACTCCCAGAGCACGGCCAAAGGACCTGATGCTCCCACTGGATCTCCATCACTTCAAATGCCTACCTATGTGAGTGCAATTTTACCATTAAATCTGCCTTATTTTAACCATCTACACTTAGAGTGGCGCTGCTTTTTCTCTTCTCTACAGGGGGTGAGGAGGAGCTGGTCTGCGCTCTTAAGGGATTCTGACCAATACCCAAACAGGAGGCTTGACATGGGGTCAAGACAGCCATTAAGAGTGTCTGAGCCTGCTCAGTAGTAGGAGAGGTCAGGTGGAAGATGGAGTGAGTAGGATGAACTGTGGAGCCTCGGAGGTGGTCCAGGAGAGGGGCCTACCTACAGGTGGAGGAGCTGGAAGGGAGGATCTCTCAGCCTTAACCTTCCCCTGAAAGAGGACAACCTGTGAAGCAGGTAAGGAGCCAGCCCAACATAAGGCCTGAAGGCAGCCATCAACCCATACGCTTAAAGGAGAGGACTGAGTGAGTAATCCCATACCCCCTGGGCCAGATAAGGGGAAAGGGCATTCGGGTGGGAAAACCTGACTAGCCCCCATCTGAAACTGCTTATCTTAAGGTGGAAAATTCTGGGTCCTTTTGCACAGATATTATCTCAAGCAGCTAGGTGAAGAAGAGATTTCATCTTTGGAGAGCTCTCAAAAGAAGACAAACCTTTCTGAGTACATAGTTCCAGGAAGTTGTCCTCAGTTCAACAGTTCTTTGGGCATCCCATGTATCCCTCATTCCCATCCAAATTTAAATCCCCTAATAAAATCCCCAAAAAACATGTTTAAGTACTGTTTATTGTCTTTGGAGTGCAAGGCTGGAAGGAAATGTGTGTTGCCTGGCTGTGCAGGACTATAGTGGAACCCAAAACATCAGCAACTCCTAAGGGGATAGTGCTACAAATATAATTTCAGTGTTAAGTGTGTAAAGTTGTGCTGCCTTCTCCCTTCACTGTCCCTGCTTTCTCCCCCACCTACCAGTCTTGCAGGGGGGATATTTTCTGAATACAGAGGGCCAGTGTAACGGAATTGACCCCAGACTGCACTTGGGTACTTCCATTAGACTACCGCTTCCGCGTCCGAACACCGACCACAGACACCACAGCAGACCTTACAAAACTAGGCGACACCAGTCTTGAAGTAATCCAGAAAGTAGACTGTTTTATTTTAACACAGATACAAGATATATACATTCAAGGGAACAATCCCCCCCTTCCCTGCATAATGACACAGGGTGGGGCAGTCTACCTTTAGTAACAAGAGACACACCAACAGACAGTCCCATCAGGAGGGAGGGCTGCTGGAGACACCCCCCACCAAGCCAATACACATAAACACATATATCCCATAATAGTTTGCTCCCAAGCCAGACACACAATAGAACAATGGGATGCAACCATAACACCAAACAATCCACAACCCCCCACCTATCTCCTACACATGTCTACACAATATTAGGACAGATCACCCTGTACCCCTAACAGGCACAAGGTGACTTACACATAAGAGGGATATGGGGAGCTGAGACAGGGGTCTCCCCACCTCTCCACAGTAAGCTGGGTTCCATGGGCCCCCCACCCAAAGTGACTCCCATCACAGCCAGCATGCAAGTTCAAATGTTTTCCTTTATGCAGGAACATCCTGTAATAAAAACCGGTCACTGCTGCTACCTCTCCTTGTGCAGAGTGACTGGTCTTGTCTGCACCCCCTCCAGTGGTTTTTTGTAGGGAGCCTATAATGGGTGCGACCTGTTGGGTCCCTCCCACAGCTCTGCTCTCTGCACAGGCTATATACAGCACAGTGTTGACATCACTGCTACTTTTAAAAGGTAATATCTGGGTTTGGTAAGGGAACTGGTGCACACAAAGTAGATTTAAATTATTTTTGGATATTTAGGAATATATTAAGATGACATTATTTTCTGTATTCCTGGAGTTGTGTAGTTGGTAAGGTTGAATAAAGACACCAGTCCATCCAGTTCAATCCTTTGTGTGTGTTTATCTGTAAAGTTGCTAGGAGCCGAGTCATGAAATATATATTATATAGCTGCCCTGGTGGAGCCTGGTTGTTTTTCTTTCTCAACAATGTCCAAAGTTTCGTTTTTAACTAAAGGTATTTCCTAGACGAGTCATGTGCAAACTATTTGTCACTTTGCCAAAGAACTGGAGAAACGAAACTTAACTGTGAGCTCTGTGTAGTTACAGTGGCGGTGCAACAACACGGTTCCAGAACGTTTACTGCTCCATGTAGACACAAAAAACACACCCATTGTGAACCATTTTATCCAGGTTGATAAATAAATACCAGTCTAGTCACAACATTACTAGTGACATTGAACATTGCATTGTACTGTGTATATATATTATTATTATTATTATTTTTATTTTTTTGCATGTTTAGGCAAAATTTTTTGTTTGTTTTTAAGAGTGTGTCAGGCAAATAAGTGATGCAAGGTTCAGGGGTCAGGAATAAGTGGTGCAAAGTTCAGGGATCAATAGTAAGAGTTCGGGGGTCAGGAGTAAGTGAGGCAGAGTTCAGGGACCAATAGTAAGAGTTCGGGGGTCAGGAGTAAGTGAGGCAGAGTTCAGGGACCAATAGTAAGAGTTCTGGGGTCAGGAGTAAGTGAGGCAGAGTTCAGGAGTAAGTGGGGCACAGTTTAGGGATGAGTAGTAAGTGAGGCAGAGTTCAGGGGTCAGGAGTTGAGGAGTCAGGAGTAAGTGATGCAGAGTTCAGGAGTAAGTGAGGCAGAGTTCAGGGATGAGTAGTAAGTGAGGCAGAGTCCAGGGGTCAGGAATGAGGCAGAGTTCAGGGGTCAGGAGTAAGTGATGCATAGTTCAGGTGTCAGTAGTAACTGAGGCAGAGTCCAGGGGTCAGGAGTAAGTGATGCAGAGTTTAGGGGTCAGGAGTAAGTGATGCAGAGTTCAGGGGTCAGGAATAAGTGGTGCTTTGGTCAGGGACCAGTAGTAAGAGTTCAGGGGTCAGGAGTAAGTGAGGCAGAGTTCAGGAGTAAGTGGAGCACAGTTCAGGGATGAGTAGTAAGTGAGGCAGAGTTCAGGGGGTCAGAAGTGAGGCAGAGTGCAGGGGTCAGGAGTAAGTTAGGCAGAGTTCAGGGATAAGTAGTAAGTGAGGCAGAGTCCAGGGGTCAAAGTGAGGCAGAGTTCAGGGGTCAGGAGTAAGTTAGGCAGAGTTTAGGGGTCAGGAGTAAGTGATGCAGAGTTCAGGGATAAGTAGTATGTGAGGCAGAGTCCAGGGGTCAGGAGTGAGGCAGAGTTCAGGGGTCAGAAGTGAGGCAGAGTTCAGGGGTCAGGAGTAAGTTAGGCAGAGTTTAGGGGTCAGGAGTAAGTGATGCAGAGTTCAGGGATAAGTAGTAAGTGAGGCAGAGTCCAGGGGTCAGGAGTGAGGCAGAGTTCAGGGGTCATGAGTAAGTGAGGCAGAGTTCAGGGATAAGTGCTGCAGAGTTCAGGTGTCAGGAGTAAGTGAGGCAAAGTTAAGGGGTCCGGAGCAAGTGAAGCAGAGTTCAAAGCCCTCCAGCTGACTGGGCTTACTTCTTCTCTCACTCTCTCTTTCAGGTTTGCGGGCTATGGCAGCTTGAATGGCCGAGCTGCAATAACGTTTACGGCACACAGCTCTGAAGAATTGGCACAGGCAATCTTCTGAGCACATGCACTGCTGCTCTGCAACAGTAAATATCTACTAAATGGTGCACGTTTAGGAGATATTTACAGTACCTACCGCTACGCCTTATTATAGGCTTACCAGTAGGTACAATTGTAAAATTACACTTCACTATCACCTTACAGGCCTGGGGACATGCATACAGTCCCAGACCAAGTTGTCCTCCCACTTTGATCTTTGAGTCTTTGATGATGTCCATGAAATCTTGCAGGACAAAAGAATAGTCCAGTGCCCACTCTAAGGCCACCCTCTTCTGGACCTCCATCTGCAAATGGGAGAACCGGGGAAGCCTCTCCTTGTCACCCAATCCCGGCTGCACACAGGATCATGGGTACCAAAGGATCAATTGCTTTAAAGATGCATTGTTTCCCCTGGACCCTGGACAAGGAGAGGAGGATTTTGGCTGTGCCCAGGTCAGCATTTGCACAAGCTCTGTCCTCCTAGAATTTCCAGCTGATTCTGGGGTATGGGAACTCTCTGATGGCCCTGTCAGGGGGTCTAGGTCCTCTGTTGTCTCCCCCCAATCCCCTTCATTCCTTCCTTCTTTGTTCCGTGTCATCCGGGGACCAGTCTTCCTGCTCAACCTCTATGGGGCCAAACTCAGCTAGCAGTCTGGGTGACTCCAAATTTATCCTCCTACTATTGACACTCTCCTCTGGCTCACCTGAGGATGGGACATCCTTGCAGCTGGGCTCCTTCGAGACGGAGCTGTCAGGGTTGGTGGGCGAGGCAAGCTGGTCTGGGGCATCTGCTGGTTTCAACTGGGCTGAACGTTTGGGCCATGGCCCTCCAGTAGCTTCTCCGACTGGATGATAGGTGACTGCAAGGATCCACTGCAAGGATCTGGTGTCGGGGCAGGGGTGTCATGGTCCTGGGACTCAGCACTCCAAACCCTTTCTGGCCAGAGGGGGGCCCAGAAGGGAGAGCTCTGAAAGACACACTGAGGCAGAGGTGTATTATGATAGGACTGGCGAGCAGGACTGCTGTAGTACTGCAAGTCCCAGCATGATATTACTATACAGGATTTATATAGCGCCAACAGTTTGCTCAGCGCTTTACAATATAACGGGAGACAATACAGCAACAATACAGTTCAATACAAGAGGGAATTGAGGGCCCTGCTCTTTGGAGCTTACAATCTAGGAGACTAGAATAAATGCTGTAGCTGTAGTCCCTAGCAACAGTAGTTCTTGGTCACAATGGTTCCTAGCAACAATTGGTTGCTAGGGCTCAAGGCTCCAGGCTTGTGTTGGTTGTCTTTGTTCAGAGTCTGTACATCATCCCATTGCTTAATTCTACCTCCTCTGTATCTGGAAGGCCAGAATCAGGCCCTGGAGCACATTGTGGCTGTATGATCAGCCAGTGAATGGCTGGGTTAGATTTTTGCACATCGTTGCTGTTGGCTCTTTTAGCAAAGACCAGCCCCAGTGATATCTGAGCATATAAACATGTACATCTGACCTATAAGATTATGCATGTGTATAAAGGGGTATCTGATGAGCACAAAAACATGCATACCTGGCCTATGAATGTATGCATGCTTATATGGGAGTAGCTGACAACCACATAAAAATGCACGCTTGGCCAGTAAGTGTATGATTTGTTTTTATAATGAGGGTAGCTGATGAGAGCATAAAAATATGCACTTGGTCTATTTAAGTATGCATGTTTATATAGGGGAATCTGATGAGCATAAAAACATGCACACATGGCCAATAAGGGTATGCGTGCTTGTATGGAGGTTACTGATGACAGCAGAAACATGGGTGTTTGGCCTATAAGAGTATGCATGTTTATATAAGGGTATCTGATAAGCACAAGCACACTTGGCCAATACAGGCATGCTTGTTTATATGGAGGTGTATGTGATGAGGGCATAAACATGTAAACTTGACCTATAAGAGTATGCATGTTAATATAGGTCAGTGATGGCGAACCTTTTAGAGGCCGAGTGCTTAACTGCAACTCAAAACCCACTTATTTCTCGCAAAGTGCCAACACTGCAATTAAATCTGAATATTGAGGTTTTAGTTTAGAAAAAACAACCCCATACATTAACATCTTTTGTCTTAAAAGAAAAACACAATAACAGAGTTTCCACTGACCATCAGCACAAAGGGGCAAAGTTCCACTGACCTCCAGTACGAGGGGGCAAAGTTCCACTGAACTCCAGTACGAGGGGGCAAAGTTCCACTGACCTCCAGCACCAGGGGGCAAAGTTCCACTGACCACCAGCACAAGGGGGCAAAGTTCCACTGACCTCCAGCACAAGGGGGCAAAGTTCCACTGACTTCCAGCATGAGGGGGCAAAGTTCCACTGACCTCCAGCACAAGGAGGCAAAGTTCCACTGACCACCAGCACAAGGGGGCAAAGTTCCACTGACCACCAGCACAAGGGGGCAAAGTTCCACCGACTTCCAGCACAAGGGGGCAAAGTTCCACTGACTTCCAGCACAAGCAGGCAAAGTTCCACTGACCACCAGCACAAGGGGGCAAAGTTCCACTGACCAACAGCACAAGGGGGCAAAGTTCCACTGACCTCTAGCATGAGGGGGAAAAGTTCCACTGACCTCCAGTACAAGGGGGCAATGTTCCACTGACCTCCAGCACAAGGGGGAAAAGTTCCACTGACCTCCAGCACGAGGGGGCAAAGTTCCACTGACCTCCAGCACAAGGAGGCAAAGTTCCACTGCCCCAGGAAAGGGAGCAAAGTTCCACTGACCTCTAGCACAACAAGGGGGCAAAGTTCCACTGACCTCTAGCACAAGGGGGCAAAGTTCCACTGACCTCTAGCAGAAGGGGGCAAAGTTCCACTGACCTCTAGCAGAAGGGGGCAAAGTTCCACTGACCTCTAGCACAAGGGGGAAAAGTTCCACTGACCACCAGCACAAAGGGACAGAGTTCCACTGATCACTAGCACAAAGGGGCAAAGTTCCACTGACCACCAGCACAAGGGGGCAAAGTTCCATTGACCACCAGCACAAGGGAGCAAAGTTTCACTGACCTCCAGGACAAGGGGACAAAGTTCCACTGACCACCAGCACAAAGGGACAGAGTTCCACTGACCACCAGCACAAGGGGGCAAAGTTCCACTGACCACCAGCACAAGGGGGCAAAGTTTCATTGACCACCAGCACAAGCTAAAATCTTGTGTTAATAAAAATTAATGTATTAAAACTCACAGGCAGACCAGTATATATATCCTTGGCAGCTCACTGACTGGTAATGCAAAAGGTCAGACAAGTCGCAGCTAATGAGTCATGGCTTGTGATGTCATCACCTGGTGCCGCTTCTCCTTTCCGAGCATGTGCATGGCCCCTATCTGCACTATTATCCAATGCTCGGCTCCTGGGGCAATGCTGGGGCGTCTTGGATTGCGTGCTAACAGATAGGGCTATGCGTGCCTGCTGCGTCACGCGTGCCATAGGTTCACCACCACTGATATAGGTGGTGTATCTGAAAAGCACAAAATGTCAAGCACTTGGCCAGTCAATGTGATGGCACTGACCAGTCAGAATCCATTTGGTCCATCCCAGACGCGCAATCATAGAAGAGCGTGGATTTAAAATCCCCGGACCGCTGGAGCAACTGTGGGGTTGCTGACAGCTCAGAAACCCTGGAGGTAAGTACAATGTGCACCAGAGTGGTGGTAGAGGGTGCCCAGTGTTCAATTTTACAGTTTTTCTCTAAAGGTGAATAACACTTTAGGTGATTTTTTTTTTTTATAAAACCTGAGGGAAGGAATCCTGAAAGCTTGCATCGCTAACTGAAGTTAGACAATCACCCCCTATTCAGTAGGGGTTTGAAATAAAGTACTGAGAAACTGCCAGTAGTCACAATGACGGTCACTGAGAGCTCCATGTGGCTCACGAGCTACTGGCAGATGATAGCTCTTGTAGAGAATGCTTACAGAACCCCAAGCTGTAGAGTGTAGCATTAGGATTTCTGGTAATCTGGGCCCCCCTATGATGCAAAACTTTGGCATAAATCCTGCATAGAGCAATAAAATATAGATTTCCAACCTCTGAAAAACTCTCAATCAACATGGACTATTTTCAATCCTTATGCTGCCAACAGTAGTAAATAGATAGGAAAGTATATCACATCAGGAATAATAGTCTTTCCTTGTACATGATGATGCTGAGGGACTGCTCATGACCTGAGGCTTCAAAGAGAAGAGTTCAGAAGTGAGGAATATGGTAAATAATACCACCTCTACCCCTTGAAGCAGCCCAGTATAGCGCCTCCTGCGCTGCTCAACCATGCACATGTACACAAGGTGAAAGCGATGAGCTTGTATGTGAATCTGGAAGTCAGAGTACCTGCCCACTCCAGGCAGGACCCTTTGGGTTTCCTTCTTTACATATTTAGAACCCTCCTAGTTAGCTAAGGGGAGCTCTAGTTCAATTGCTAGAGAGGAGGGCTGTGTAGCAGCCTGGGTGTGATAGCCAGGTGGATCAAATTGCGGTCAGGGGCTGAGAGGCTCTGCAGACCAGCTCTCTGAGACTTCCCCCTGCTCTAGAACTTTGGAGAAAGATCTAGAAGCAGTGGGCATAAGTGAGGAGTGGCTGGTCTGTACCCTTATAATATCTTTGCTAATCCCCAACAAGGAGGCTTGGCAAGGGGCAAGAACAATATAAAAATAAATCCCAGCGCACAAGACCACCCCTTAAGAAAACAATAATACACCAAGGTTGTGAATTGCTGCTGCACACAGGTCAAACAAACCAAAACATAAAAAACAATAATCAGCGCAGTTCACCACCCCAATAAAATTATACATAAATTAATGTGACAAAAAACTTTTTTATCAATATGTGAATATATTAAAAATTGTGTTCCCCATAATAAAGTGTACAGAAATATGTAGATTCCATTTAAAAAAATATATATATAAAATAAAAAAGAGTCCTCTCTTCTTCCTTTTAGTATTTCTGGAATTTCTGTTGCTCTGAATCCGGGGCATGAACAGACAGACTAACCAGTTGATCAACTGGTTAGTCTGTCTGTTCATGCCTGGATTCAGAGCAATAGAAATTCCAGAAATACTAAAAGGAAGAAGAGAGGACTTGTATTCCCTGTTAGAAACAATTCAACATTGCCCTTCTTGAGAAGCTACAAATGGAAGAATACCAATTAGTACCATGTTCTGTGTGATGAATGTCAATTCTTTCCTAAAAAGTGAACTTACTACTGAATGAATTGGCTATGAGTTGATCTCTCAACCATCATCCTAACTCTTGGGAGCCGTCTGTGGTCACAGAAAGTCCTTCATTCTCTGGATATTGCTCATCATTGAGGTCTTGTGGCACATCAAATTATTGAGCACCACACAGTTGGATTCTGCATCCCTGTTGGAGAGAGAAAAAGATAGGAGCGAGAGGAGGAATATCTTATACCTTGTGGTGGAAAGGAATCTTGGAGGTCTTAAAGGGGGTTTAGGAGCCCTTAATAATCCTAGAAGGCGCAATACTCACCAATATCTGGTGAGTGCGGTGGATGTTGGTTTTTTCACTGGTGGATGGTGGAAGTAATATTTCTGGCACTAAACGGCAAGAACAGCCTTTAACCACTTCCAGACCGGACACTTTTACCCCCTTCCTGACCAGGCTAATTTTCAGCTTTCAGTGCTCTCACATTGTGAATGACAATTACTCAGGCATACGACACTGTATCCAAATGAAATTTTTATCATTTTTTTCACACAAATAGAGCTTTCATTTGGTGGTATTTAATCACCACTGGGGGTTTTATTTTTTTCTAGAAAAGTGGAAAAAGACTGAAAATTTTGAAAATAAACATGTTTTTCTTCATTTTTGTTACTAGATTTTGCAAATAAATATACTTTCTTCATTAATTTAGGCCAAAATCCATTGTGCTACCTTTGTTTGGTAGAAATAACCCAAATCAGTTTGTATTATTTAGTCTGTATTAAAGTTATAGAGTCCACAGACCACGGTATATATATTTGATATATTTGAAAATGTATCAATCCTGATGTACTGGCTACCTATATAGTTTCTCAGGGCCCTAAAATGCCAGGACAATACAAATACCCCCCAAATGACCCCTTTTTGGAAAGTAGACAGTCTGAGGTATTTAATGAAAGGCAAGGAGAGTTTTTTGAAGTTGTAATTTTTTGCAAATTTTTTAAGGGGAAATGATGAAAGTAAATAATTTAAATTTTTTTTTCACAAAGTTGTCATTTTAACAAGTTCTTTCTCTCACACGGCATAGGCATACTTGCAGTTACACCCCAAAACACATTCTGCTACTCTTCCTGAGTATGGTGATACCAAATGTGTGAAACTTTTTCACAGCCTAGCCACATAGAAGGGCCCCACATCCAATAAGCACCCTTAGGCGTTCTAGGGGCAAAAATTACTCA
The DNA here is from genome assembly GCF_062004578.1 of Staurois parvus. NCBI lineage: Eukaryota > Metazoa > Chordata > Amphibia > Anura > Ranidae > Staurois > Staurois parvus. Next base: position 2,562,174 of record NW_028318372.1, read on the forward strand.
TCTAATTTCTTGACTGTCTATCACAGTTTTGGAGGTCCTGGAGCACCAGGACAAAGGAATTACCCACAAAATGACCCCATTTTGGAAAGCAAACACCCCAAGGTATATTTTAAGAGTCATGTGGAGTCTTCTGAAGACTACATTTTTTGCCAAAAGTTTTTGGAAAATGTGAAAAGAAAATGAAAATGTTTTTTTTTTTACGCAAAGTTGTCAATCTATGAGATATTTCTATTTTACAACATAGGCATACTTAAAATTACACCCCAAAACACATTCTATAACTCTTCCTGAATATGGCGATACCAAATGTGTGAGACTTTTTTACAGTCTGGCCACATAGGGGGGCTCCACATCCAATAAGCATCTTTTGCAGTTCTAGGGGAAAAAATGACACATCTAATTTCTTGACTACCTAATGCCATTTTGGAGGTCCTGGAGCATCAGGACAATGGAATTACCCACAAAATGACCCCATTTTGGAAAGCAAACACTCCAAGGTATATTTTAAGAGTCATGTGGAGTCTTCTGAAGACTGCATTTTTTGCCAAAAGTTTTTGGAAAATGTGAAAAGAAAATGAAAATGTTTTTTTTTTTACGCAAAGTTGTCAATCTATGAGATATTTCTATTATACAACATAGGCATACTTAAAATTACACCCCAAAACACATTCTATAACTCTTCCTGAATATGGCGATACCAAATGTGTGATCAGAGATACCGTGAGCTGGCAGGCAATGTTTTGTGAGTGTGTGTGTAAACTGTGTGCAAAGACTAAAAAGTACTCACAGTTTGCTGTAATGGCACTCAGGTGATCAGGACTGGTATGGTGGTGATCAGGACCCGTAAGTTTGGCAGCGATCAGGATCCAATGATGTGGCGGCGATCAGAACCCGCTGGTATGGCGGGGATCAGGACCCACTAGTTTGGTGGTGATCAGGATCTGCTGGGGTGGTGATCAGGACCTGCTTGTATGGCTGTGATTAGGATCTGCTAGTGTGGCGGCGATCAGGACCCGCTGGTATAGCTGTGATTGGGACCTGCAGGTGTGGCGGTGATCAAGACTTGGTGGTATGATGATCAGGACCTGGTAGTGTGGAGGTGATCAAGACCTGCTGGTGTGGAGATCAGGGACACTGGGACGCTATGCAGTGATCAGGGACACAGCTGGGCCGCTGTGTGGCGATCAGGGACACTGACGATCAGGGACACTGACGATCAGGGACACTGACGATCAAGGACACTTGTGATCAGGGACGCTTGTGATCAGGGACACTGACGATCAGGGACACTTGTGATCAGGGACACTTGTGATCAGGGACACTTGTGATCAGAGACACTGACGATCAGGGACACTTGTGATCAGAGACACTGACGATCAGGGACACTTGTGATCAGGGACACTGACGATCAGGGACACTGACGATCAGGGACACTTGTGATCAGGGACACTTGTGATCAGAGACACTTGTGATCAGGGACACTGACGATCAGAGACACTGACGATCAGGGACACTTGTGATCAGGGACACTTGTGATCAGAGACACTGACGATCAGGGACACTGACGATCAGGGACACTTGTGATCAGGGACACTTGTGATCAGAGACACTGACGATCAGGGACACTGACGATCAGGGACACTTGTGATCAGGGACACTGGCGATCAGGGACACTGGCGATCAGGGACACTGGCGATCAGAGACACTGGCGATCAGGGACACTGACGATCAGGGACACTGACGATCAGGGACACTGGCGATCAGGGACACTGGCGATCAGGGACACTTGTGATCAGGGACACGGACGATCAGGGACACTGACGATCAGGGACACTGGCGATCAGGGACACTGGCGATCAGAGACACTGGCGATCAGGGACACTGGCGATCAGGGACACTTGTGATCAGGGACACGGACGATCAGGGACACTTGTGATCAGGGACACTGGCGATCAGAGACACTGGCGATCAGAGACACTGGCGATCAGGGACACTGGCGATCAGGGACACTGGCGATCAGGGACACTTGTGATCAGGGACACTGGCGATCAGGGACACTGGCGATCAGGGACACTGACAATCAGGGACACTGATGATCAGGGACACTTGTGGTCAGGGACAGTCAAGGACACTTGTGATCAGGGACAGACAATCAGGGACACTTGTGGTCAGGGACAGACAGTCAGGGACACTTGTGGTCAGGGACAGTCAGGGACACTTGTGATCAGGGACAGACAGTCAGGGACACTTGTGGTCAGGGGCAGACAGTCAGGGACACTTGTAGTCAGGGACAGACAGTCAGGGACACTTGTGGTCAGGGACAGTCAGGGACACTTGTGATCAGGGACAGACAGTCAGGGACACTTGTGGTCAGGGACAGACAGTCAGGGACACTTGTGGTCAGGGACAGTCAGGGACACTTGTGATCAGGGACAGACAGTCAGGGACACTTGTGGTCAGGGACAGACAGTCAGGGACACTTGTGGTCAGGGACAGTCAGGGACACTTGTGATCAGGGACAGACAGTCAGGGACACGTGATCAGGGACACTGTGATCAGGGACAGACAGTCAGGGACACGTGATCAGGGACACTGTGATCAGGGACAGACAGTCAGGGACACGTGATCAGGGACAATTAGGGACACTTGCGATCAGGCTTGCTCAGGCTATCCGGCTCCTTCTCTCACAGACAGAACTCCGTGTGAGGAGAAGGAGCCGGAAGCCGCACCATGCGGCTTCTGTTTACATTTAGACTGTGTCCTTATTGGACACAGTTGGTCACATGGTACAGGACGATTTCATTGGTCCTGTACCATGTTACCTGATCCCCTGTATCTGAGGGACCCGGCGATCTCTGGGCACGCGCGTGCAGAGAGGAGAAGGAGCCAGAAGCCGCACCATGCGGCTTCTATTTACATTAAGACTGTGTCCTTATTGGACACAGTTGGTCACATGGTACAGGACGGTCCTGTACCACGTCAGGTGATCACCGGTATCCGAGGGACACGGCGATCACCGGGCTCGCGGGTGCGCGCTCTAGGAGCCGCGCACGAGCCTCGGATGCGGGCGGCCGTTTATAAACGGCCACCCGACCCTGCACTGCCACCGTCCGGCCGTTTATATACACCGGCCGGTCGGGAAGTGGTTAAGAGTAACTGAGCCTGCTCAGCAGGAGGAGAGTTGGAGGAGAGTTCCGGTGGAAGATGAGGAAGTGAGACTGGCGAGCTGGAGCCTGGGAGGGGGCCCAGATGGAGAGGGGCTTACCTCCAGGCAGGAAGCTTGGAAGGAGGACTTCAATGACCCCCTGGGAGAGGACAACCTGTGTGGCAGGGAGCGGCCCAGCTAGAAGGCCTGGTAGCAGCCACTGACCCACGAGCAACACAGGAGGACTAGGTAATAGTCACCACCACATGTTTTAAAGGAAACATGCACCATTTACAGCATCTGTTGTTACGCTTCTGACCTTTAAAAATGTCTTTATTACTTGCTGCCACATCCAGATAGTAAAGTAACATAGTTTTATACTATGCATCAGGAGCCTCATGCCAACCATATTCACACTCTTATGCGCGTGTGCAGAGACATGCATATACATGTATATACTGCATATATATATATACACAGTTATGTTCAAAATAATAACAGTGTGTTGAAAAAAAGTGAATAAAGCTCAAAATCCTTCTAATAGCTTTTATTTCCATACACAGAAATGCATTGGGAACACGACACATTATATTCCAAATCAATACATAAAGAAAAATATATCAAATTTGTGTTGTTCCTCTAAAAACATTGAAGAAAAGTGAATATTAGACTGTTCAAAAAAATAGCAGTGTTTGTATTCTTCTTTACAAACTCAAACATTCACTATATAAACTGAAAAATGTTTGAAGATTTTGCTTTCCTTTGAATGACTTAATGAATATTTGGTTGTAGTCGCACTGTTTCTGAGAACTGCTGTACATCTGTGTTGCATGGAGTCACCCAACTTCTGGCCCCTGTGATCAGGTATTCCAGCCCAGGATGATTGGACTACATTCCACAGTTCTTCTCTATTTCTTGGTTTTGCCTCAGAAACTGCATTTTTGATGTCACCCCACAAGTTTTCTATTGGATTAAGATCCGGGGATTGGGCTGGCCACTCCATAACGTCCATCTTGTTGGTCTGGATCCAAGATGTTGCACGTTTACTGGTGTGTTTGGAGTCGTTGTCTTGTTGGAACACCCATTTCAAGGGCATTTTCGCTTCAGCATAAGGCAGCATGACCTCTTCAAGTATTCTGATGTATTCAAACTGATCCATGATCCCTGGTATGCGATAAATAGGCCCAACACCGTAGTATGAGAAACATCCCCATATCATGATGCTTGCACCACCATGCTTCACTGTCTTCACAGTGTACTGTGGCTTGAATTCAGTGTTTGGGGGTTGTCTGACAAACTGTCTCCGGCCACTAGACCCAAAAAGAACAATCTTACTTTCATCAGTCCACAAAATGTCACTTTAGGCCAGTCAATGTGCTCTTTGGCAAATTGTAACCTCTTCAGCACGTCTTTTTTTCAACGTGGGCTTCTTGCAGATAGCTTGGCTTCACATAGGCGTAACAGTACTCACAGGGAACTTTACACCTTCTTTCATCTTCCTGGAGCTGATTGTTGGCTGAGTCCTTGCCATTTTGGCTATTCTTCTATCTATTCGAATGGTAGTTTTTCGCTTTCTTCCACGTCTTTCAGATTTTGGTCGCCATTTTAAAGCATTTGCGATCATTTTAGCTGAGCAGCCTATCATTTTCTGCACTTCTTTATATGTTTTCCCCTCTCCAATCAACTTTTTAATCAAGGTACGCTGTTCTTCTGAACAATGTCTGGAACGACCCATTTTCCTCAGAATTTCAGAGAGAAATGCACTGTAACCAGCATGTACAACATTTGCTGCCTTCCTTCCTTAAATAAGGGCAATAATTGCCACCTGTTTTTCAAAGAATGAATGACCTCACTAATAGAACTCCACACATGACATCCTGATAGGCGACCTATCAGGATGTCATCCAGGATCAGAACTCCATAGACTGGGAGGTGTGGATCCTGGAGTTTGAACGGCGGTGGACCTTCTGGTGTGCTTATGATGACCCCCAAGTGTGAGTGACACCATCCCTGGGAGTCTGCTGCAGCCCTAGAGGATGCCTTTCCGGTGACCAAACCTGACCAGACCCTGTAGCCGCTGGCAATAATCGCATGAACGTAGGACAGGTTGGTTATACCCAAGTTGATCGATCAATTGATTTGGGTACAATCAGCCTGCCCATACATGGTTCAAATCTCAGCTGGCCCCTGCTCAACCTGCCAAAATTCGAACCATCTATGGCCAGCTTAAAAGAGATATAACTCACACAAAGTTCCCAAACAGGTAACTAAGTTCTTCTGTGTGCATCTACTGTGCAACATTTGCACAATGAAAGTCAGCATCAGCAGCTCCCATTCAGATTCTTGGCTCGATTAAAAAAAAAAAATATATATATATATATATATATATATATATTTTTTTTTTTTTTTTTAAAGATTAAAAAAAACAGCTCATATTTTGGAAATAACTGTGGATTATCTATACAGGGCACATTGCACTACAGGCTACTCCTCCAAGCAGAGCACTGATGATTTCCACACCCTCCGCATTTCCTCCTTCTGCAAAGAATGAGACTTGTCGCTTGGTATAGACGTTCTCTTGCCAGATGAGGAAGCTCTGTGCAGTCAATGTGAGCGCAAACCAGCTCCAGATAACAGGGGAAACACAACGTAAGTCATAGTTTCCTTCTTCATTACACTTTCCTTCTCTTTCTATCTTTCTAATAGGAGATAAAGCCTATTCCTAGATGTTGTAGTATCTACAGGATTTCAGAGTAGAAGGATGGAATTCTATGAGTGCTTTTAATAAAACAGACTTCCTGTCCTGGAGTAGAAAATGTGTTGTTTTCCTCAACCCCATCCTTCCTAGATCTGGTGTCCCTTTAATAGGGTCTTTATGCCCGGGGGGGGGTAGGAAAGACTGCCGGCCATGTGATCACTGTTCTCCTGAACAATACTAGGAACCAGAATCTGTCTCAGTCAAGGTGCTGTGGTAACTAGTTTCACCCGTCAGAGTAATGGGCAATACTACAGCAGAGGACGGAAGATAACATTTTACCGACAGGTAGTTTGGTTGGTGATTGTATTACCGGTAAATGGTTTAATGCACATTTCTGGAGGAAAATACACAGGGTTCTGAACATCTATTAGCTTCAGATGTCCTAACACTGCCTCTGCTCTCTTGAACCAGGGACCCCCCAAGGGTAACACAAATGCTGGTTGCTGGCCAAGATACACCTTACTAATTGGTTGCTGCAGCTGTCCATCACAGTGGTAGGCCTATGGAAATGCATGTGAGACAAGAATTGGTGGACCACAATCAGTGATTAGCTAAATGATCTGTATCTGAGTTTTTCCACCTTTTGATGTTCCACCAGAAGTAGTGTGTGCACTCCTGGAGGCACCTGTAAAGCAGTTGTAATTGGGGAAATTTCCCTTCATTTCCTGTTCCAGAGACACAACAGAAATATAGACTAAATCTCCCAAAGTGATTAGAAATGCACTCGTAAACAGTTGTCCCCTTGACAGGTGTCCCATTTGAAGATTTTACCTCACTCCTTGTTCTGGGACAGCTGTAAAATTATAGATTTTCTCTCCCTTTTTTTCTTTTTTCAGTGAAAATGTCACCAGTACAATGGAGGAGTTATCTCCCCAATGGAGACACAGACATCTAGAAAACTTGAATTTAAATTTTAAAAAATGTTGCCTACATGTCGGCAGCTTGGGGGGGGGGGTAGGGCGAGTGGTTGTTCATCACATCCTCCATGTTCCTCCTCTAGTTGGGCACTAAACAAGGGTAACATGAAACTCCAACAGTAAACAGAAACCGGCGTTCAAATATCTCTTGCTGCACTCAAAATGGAATTGTGCACTTGCTGAGGTGCCGCCCTTGATAGATTGGGAATCTTGATTCTAGCAGAAAAAAAAAAACAGGGAACACTCTCCTCATGCATTAATGCAATAACAAAAACAAATGTATTTAAAAGATGCAAAAACATACTCACAAGCCATAACGGTCATACAAACAGATACCAGAAGTCAAAGTCGTGGACAGCATGGGGTTTATTTACTAAAGCTGGAGAGTCCAAAATCAGACTCCCTTCTGCATAGAAACCAATCAGCTTCTAACCTCAGCTTGCTCAATGAAGCTTTGGCAATGAAACCTGGAAGCTGATTGGTTTCTATGCAGAAGGGAGTCTGATTTTGGACTCTCCAGCTTTAGTAAATAAACCCCCATGTGTCCTCGGATAAAGTGATAAAGTTCGGGAGTCGAACTCCCTTCCTATTGCTCTGGGTCACTTTACTTCACACGTATGGGGTACTCTCATGCCATTTCTGTCAATGCCCTGGGACAAGGCTGAGGCTGCCGTTAGGGAATAATGGACCTTAAGCCAGACCTCTACACTTAGAGATGAGCGTATACCATGTATACTTAAACAACAACTGTTCTCCAGTTAACTCTCGGGTCCCCGTGTCAATGTACATCTCCCACTGTAGCTTGCACTTAGGCGGAACACGCCAAACACTGACCACAGCCAACTGTTCAGCATTTCCTACTACCAGTCCTGGTGCCAACATGGAACCCCGCTGTGCGCATAGTGTGGGCTCCAATGTGCACTTGACTTTAACTTGAACTTCTAACAGGATGGTGACCTCTGCAGTACAGATTCAGTCTGGTCACTATGAGAGATGGAATGCAGCTTGGGAGTGCCGATAACATCTCCCTCGAGGCTACAGATTCATCCACCTATAAGAAGCACACTTTTCCGACAGGCTGCTTGCTTACTGTACCTTCACTGCCCATGGCAACCACATGTATAGCTTACTCTAAGATGACTCTTCACATGCTAGCTCTTTGTACCCCATTTGTTAGTAACCCAGCCTTAGTGCATAGGTGCTGGTTACTTGCATTACACTCCTTTAAAGAACTTCAGACCAGGTAGAAGACAAATCTTTAACACTTTACTTAAAGTATAAATCAATATAGAGTCCAGCAAAAAGACCAGTCTTTTTCCTAAATCCCTAATCCTACTCAGGCTGTGTGCTGCCCCAGCATACCTGCAAAAGGAAAGTCCATGAGCTTCCAAGTCCAACAGAGGCAATCCCCAGCATCTGGTGTTTATTAATAATTGGTGGCACGTGTTTTTGTGGACTTTGTTATAAATGTATGTGTTTATCATAGACTGTCACTGGATTTTCATTTGTGGATTCACTGAATATTTTATTTATATATATATATATATATATATATAATTTTTTTTTTTCTTCCTGCTATTTATATAGCAGTATAGTCCCAAGTTTAGGGACTAGAGCATGGCAATTTATACTTTGGTACATGTGGGCACTTGTTGAGTGGTGCTTGCACATTTATGTTGAAGGATTTGTTATAGTCCTTGTAGATGTATCTTATAGTCAGGGTTAATTTATCCTGACCGTCTTATTGTTTGTTTTTATAGGCACAATAGTGCCATTTGTCAGTCTATTTCCACTGCACCTTTGGGCATTCATTTATGCCAAGTGTTTTATCACGTGTGGTTTACACGTTTGTGATTTCACGTGTGGTTTACACGTTTGTGATTTCACCCTGTTTAGGGACACAAGTAGGTTTATGTATTGTGTTCTTATGCGTTTTGCACATTTATATTTTGTTTCATATGGTTTATCAAACATCACTGTATAAGATTGTATAATAGTATGCAGAATTGAGTTTGGGATAATTACACACAGAAGGATTCACTAGGGGTGTAATTGAAACCTCATTTTTGATTTAATTATTTATATAAGTGTGGGAGCGCAGCACCAATTGTGTTATAATTTTGATCCCGTTCTATCCAGGTGTATAGCCAGGTGTCAGCGGCAACCCATTCCTAGAATAATAGTGTATTCAGGGTAGCGCAGGTGGTTCTCCATTGTTTTTTGTATTAAACTGGTGGTTAATCAACCTGCGGCAGGACCTCTCACTCTTGTAGCGACGTTGTGGCTTCCAAGAATACTTCTGGCTCTCTTTCTCATTTGTTTTTCCTTTCCCCAGGGTTCTCTGACTATGGACCATAGTACCTTTTTATATCCACAGGAGCAGTTGGGTCAGACCCAAAGATCTTGCCAAAACCTAAAAAATGGGAAACAGAGTTAATTATCACCCTCCCATCCGGGATTAGCACTGGTCTAACTAATCTCAACCCACTTACCTACACATACTGTATGTACACTTTAACCATTAGCCACCTGGCCAATGGCCGTTTGGCGGCTTCAAAAGTGCTTCGGCATTCCGGGTGCATGCCATTTGGCGTGCTCCCGCACATGCGCAGTTTGCGCTCCTGCAGAGCCGCGCAGCGGCGCGATCTGTCACCGGCCGTGTACCTCGGACACGGCCGATGACAGATCTGAGTATCGGCCCCCGTTGCTGGTACCATGTGACCTGCTGTGACCAATCACAGCAGGTCACATGACAGTTGTATACAATGGATGGCTTCATTCATGCCATCCATTGTATACTAGTGCCTAGCTGTGAATGGTCACAGCTAATCACATGCACATGTCATGTGATTAGCTGTGACCAAATCACAGCTAAGCACAAAAAAAAAAAAAACCTGAATGAATCGATTTCATTCAGGTAAATGCTTGCTTAAAGCAAAGTAATTCTTTGCTATAAGCAAATTGTGTAAAAAAAAAAAATACTGATCACTTCCCCAAAGTAGTACAATGTTACTATGGTAACATTGTACTACTTTGGTCATAGTAAAATATGAATAAAAAATCTTAAAAAAAAATAAAAAAAATGTAATAAAAAATTAAAAATAATAATAAAAAAAATATATATATATATATATATTTTTTTTTTTTTTTCATACTGTTACCAGTCAGTGTCCCTGTTCACCGCTATGCCAGTTATATGATTATGCTGTACTGCACTGGTGACAGTATGTAAAAAAAAATAGTGAAAATTATTTTTTTAATTTTTTCATTTTCCGAAAAATTATGACAAAAAAAATACAACTTCAAAAAACTCGCCATGCCTCTTATGAAGTAAGTACGTGGGACTGTCTACTCTTCAAAAAGGGGTCATTTGGGGGATATCTGTACTGTTCTGACATTCTTGGACCTCAAGAAATTAGATTGGCTGTCAGTACTTCAGGATTGATCAATATTCAGATATATACCATAGTTTGTGAACTCTATAACTTTACTACAAACTAAATAATACATCCTAATCTGGGTTATTTTCACCAAAGACATGTAGCAGAATACATTTCGACCTAAATTTATGAAGAACAATTATTTATTTGTAAACTTTTATAACAGAAACAAAGAAAAATGTGTTTTTTTTTCAAAATTTTTGGTCTTTTTTTGTTAATTTAGCAAAAAATAAAAACCCCAGCGGTGATTAAATACCACCAAAAGAAAGCTCTAGTTGTGTGAAGAAAATGATAAAATTTTAGTTTGGGTACAATGTTGTATGGCCGTGCAATTGTCATTCAAAGTGTGAGAGCGCTGAAACCTGAAAACTGGCATGGGCAGGAAGGTGTAAAATTGTCTGGTATTGAAATGGTTAAGTACCACACACAGCTTTGGCATTCAAATAGAAGTTTTTTTTGTTTGCAAGCACTTTAAAAGTAAGTGGAAGAGAATTTATTCGCTTTCACTAAGCTTGCAAATGTCTTCACTTTGTAAGGTAAACAGCCTATACTCCTTTAGTAAATCCAGGCTCAGTCATCTTTGCAGATAATGCTGATTTCACCTCTATCAGACAAGAGAAGTGAGCCGCCTGCATTCCATTTGCACAGGAATGGGTAATGGGAATGAGGTGGAGAGCTATCCAAACAACACAGAAAATATCAGATAAAAGATAACCAGGGTGTAACCTAGCAAGGCACTAAAAGTAGGGAAGGTTAGAAGAAAAGTAATCTAAATGTCACAGTGAAAATATAAATTTGTCCCACCTTTTTTAGCTTCAAGCAGTATTAAACCCTAAACCAAAAATTTAATATATTTCAGCTTGCCAATCATTACATATGGTGGCTGCATTAGGTTTCTTTTTTCAGGCTTTTCCCCCTCTGTTTTCCCCTGGTGAACTGGTCAGTAACACACCTCCTGTATTACAATGCCCCCACTCTGGATGAAGGAGCACAGGGGGTACCTTTGGACTGCAGTATTGTCAGTCTGGGGGATGGGGAGTGTTAGATGCACTAGCAGATAGGACACACTAACCAACTGAAGCCAAACCCCAGCTAACACTTAGTAAGCAGTTACAGCAAACATTTTTTTTCCTTTTGGGATAAATGCTTTACATAAATAAATAATAGCTGATCATTGTAAGCAACCGTGTTGGTGGTAAATGGTTTGTCTCAACTCTGGAACTGCTACATCTGCAGGACAGCTTGTTGTTTTGAAAAACAGATTTACTGATTGGATCACTAGGTGAAGATAAGGGGAAAAAAGCCTTCAGCGGGTATAAAGACCCCCCCCCCAAATAATCACATTTTGTTGCTTTGCAGCCTGAAAAGAAGACAGACCTATTTTTGTTTTATCCAGCTGTATTTACTGATTGCAAAGTATAAAATCCAAGTGAAAGATAAAACACCAACATGTCAGAAAAAAATGAATAAAAATCAAAAACAGAATCACTGAGTTGGAAAAGGGATCACCCCCTCCCAAAAATGACTTGTAAACTCAATCAGGTGTAGATAATCACCTTCTCAATGGCACACTATGATTGTTCAGCTGTGATCAGCTGTGGTCATTTTGATTAGCTCAGCATGAAAAAAACTTTCCTGGAGCATTCCAGTCCCTGATAGTGCAACTGAAGCAAACCATCAACTATGGGTGGTGAGGCACTGTCAAAACATCTCCGGAATAAAGTTGTGGACAGGCACAAGTCAAGAGATGAATACAAAAAAAATTGAAAGGCTTTATCAATGGCTAGAAGCACAGTCAAGCCTATTATTAAGAAGTGGAAGGTATTTGTACAACACAGACCCTGTCTGGATCAGGGCGTCGCTCTCAACTAGATGAAAGAGCCAGAAGGAAACTGGTCAGAGAGGCTACCAAGAGGCCTACAGCAACTCTGAAGCAGTTGCAGGAATTGATGACAAAGAGTGGTCATTGTGTGCATGTGACAACAACATCACAAATTCTTCACAAATGTGGCTTGTCTGGGAGGGTATCAAGAAAAAAGCCACTCTTCAAGAAAGGTCACATGTAGTCACGGCTGATCTTCTCCAAAACGCACCTAGAAGATTCTGAGGCCACATGGAAAAGGGTGTTATGGTCAGATGGGATCAAAATTGAATTATTTGGCCTCAACACCAAATGCTATGTCTGGCAGAAATCCAATAAAGCTCACCGTCCAAATACCACCATTCCTACAGTAAAGCATGGAGGTGGTAATATCCTGTTATGGGGGGTTTTAGCAGGGACTGGGGCACTTGTCAGGATAGGAGGAAAAATGTATGGGTCAAATTCTTGAGGAAAATCTGCTGCACTCTGCCAGAGAGTTTTCAATGGGAAGGAGGTTTACCCTCCAACATGACAATGACACAAAGCACACAGCAAAAATGACCACACAGTGGTTGAAGGAGAAAAAGGTGAATGTTCTTACATGACCCAGTCAGAGCCCAGACTTAAACCGCATTGAACGTCAGTGAAATGCAATCCTCAAAGGGTCATCATCAAATTTAGCTGAACATGAGTTTTGCAAAAAAGAGTTTGAAAATAATGTAAAGGCTAGAGACATATCCCAAAAGATTAATGGCTGGAAATAAAGCAAAAGCTGGTTCAACAAAATACTGACACAAAGGGGTGATGCTTTTTCCAACTCTGTGATTCTGATTTTGATTTTTTTTTTTTCTCTGACATGTTGGTGTTTTATCTTTCACTTGGATGTTATAAATCGCACTGAGTAAATACAGCTGGATAAAACAAAAACTGGGATTATTTGAAAGAGGGGTGATTATTTTCTATACCCACTGTATATAAGAAAACCAGTGTAGCCATCACATCTATGAATGAGTAAGCTTCAATATAATAAACGTTTGCTTTTGGGTTTAATACCACTTTCAGTGAGAAACTTGACATATATAAAGTCTCATGGACTCAAGAAAGAAAGGAATGGAGGAAAAAGGATAGAGAGGTAAGCAGAGTCCCCCCTTCACATCAGACCTCCCCCATTTCACATCAGAGTCCCTTGCCTTCATATTAACCCCCCCCCCCTTTATACATCAGCGTTCCCATAACTGATGGGTAGATCACAATCGACCTGTTGCCAACCCTCGCTTTAGTAAATCAGCCCCAGTGACCCTCCTGTGGAGGTGGGCTGGTTGGCTGGCTGTGCACCAGGGTCATTGTAGAGCTCCTGCTGAACAAACACTAAGGTGGTACTTTGCCCATAACAACTTAAAAAAAAATCATGTTCTTTAGCAAGGAACATATATTCCACACTAATAATTATGCTGCCAAAATTAGTGTTCTGTAAATTGTTCATGTTTCTTCTTGCTTGAGGCAACTATTTTAATGAGCCCCTGAGCAGCTGTAAATCTTTAGGCTGTCAGCAAATCAACCTCTACATTTTCTGCACAGTGCCACAAAATATAGAGCAATGGAGCATGTGCAGAGCAGAGTGAGACAGTGTATTACTGGATTATAAACAATATAGGCACTTATTTTAATGTTTTACACACCTGCAAATGGGGCCAGCCTGAAGGGACCTAGCAGGACTTCATTTTCTGACTAAAGTTCCACTTTTAAGCAGTTTTATAGTAATAATGACTATTGATCTGTCAACTTTCTGCAGGTGAGACCATTAGTTAGAAAAAAGGGGGGTAGATGGTATTAAAGCATAAATCCAGCTTAAACCATTTTTTATTTTTGTTTTGGACAGCGTGACAAAGGGTTAGAAGCTTTGTAGGCATTTTATTGCTGCTTGTCTCCCAGTTTAGGAGATTTCCCCTCACTTCCAATCTTATTGTAGAGTTTCCAACTAAACAGGAAGTGAGGGAAAATCTTCTCCTTCCTGTCCAATTGAGAGGTGACAGGCAACACAGGAAAGGAGGGGAAATCCCTGCATTAAGGATACAAACATCACAAAAGGATTAGGTCCTGGGTTGGAATAATATTGCTGTCTTTGACCCCATTAGGCAAATTTTCCCTCACTTTCTATCGAGGTAACTGGTTTCGGACAGAGAGAGAAGTGAAGAGAAATCATCTCAGAGACACTATTTTAAAACTGACAGAAGTTCTAAACCAGCCAATCTTATCCAAGGTTCCATGGAACAATAGGGTTCCTCCAGGGCTTGCTTCCTTGAGCAATGAGCAATTTCTTCCTCTCAGATAAGTTCCCACCAAGGATCTTTTTGGCTATCTGTAAGGGGGAGATTCTTCCCAATAGCCGCAAATGTAAGCAGCATTCTCCCCAGTGACCATCACACTAATGTACCATGAGGTTTAGATATATCATTTACTGGCAAGAGTTCCCTGAGAGCGGGAAGTTATGTCACGGGTTCCTCCAGAATAAGAAGGTTGAGAAAGACTGTTCTAACCTTTATTCACTCACACAAAGAAAAAATGTTTTGGCTGGTGTTGCGCTTTCGTTTAATTCTGTCATCATTTGTACACATGTGTGGTTTGGTTTGTTCCAAATCAAAATTTGGACTAATTCTTCATTATTCGGAGATGCGAATGTTTCCGAAATTCCGAATTACAATGTAATTAATTTAAACGAATCTGAAATGACAAGACAAAATTATGTCCGAGATGCAAATTGAATTAAAACTTGAACTCGAAAACTAAATCAAATTCGAAAACAAGAATAGAATACAAAATAATAAATACAATAGAAAATAATGGAACAGAATAGAATATAAAAGAATAGAACAGAATGGAGTAAAACAGAATTGAATAGAATAGAATACAGCGGGTAAAATAAGTATTGAACACGTCACCATTTTTCTCAATAAATATATTCTGAATAGGGAGAAAGGTGATCCTTACTATATTCTACATCATAACAATATATATAATGAAATAACAGTAATAAGAGTGTTCAATTAAGTTAATATATATATATAAGTGCTTTAGAGTGAGCTTTATTGCTTTAGAAATAGCTATTATTAGGCGTATATAGATATACAGGTGAAACTCAAAAAATTTGAATATTGTGCAAAAGTTCATTTATTTCAGTGTATATGACAAGTGCAGCGCTCGTCGCTAATAGAGTGAATGGATGAAATACAGTATCATAAGTCAAATTGAATTCCAATAAATGTAAGGAGTAGTCCCATAAATATAAATAAATCAGGATAGTAAAACAGGATAACGAAAGGTGACTTCGTTGTCCGGGTAGTAGTGGAAATGAAATGCGCACTCACCGGACGCGCATATTAAATGCGCCTTGTATGTAACAATCCTGATCCTTTCATTATCCTGTTTTACTATCCTGATTTATTTATATTTATGGGACTACTCCTTACATTTATTGGAATTCAATTTGACTTATGATACTGTATTTCATCCATTCACTCTATTAGCGACGAGCGCTGCACTTGTCATATACATTGTCTCTTTCATAGGTTATTGGTACCTAATTCTGTGCATAGCAGCTTGTTTATTTACACTAAGGCGCTTTTTACTCTCTATATATCATTTATTTCAGTAATACAACTTAAAAGGTGAAACTAATATATGAGATAGACTCATTACATGCAAAGCAAGATAGTTCAGGCCGTGATTTGTCATAATTGTGATGATTATGGCTTACAGCTCATGAAAACCCCAAATCCACAATCTCAGAAAATTAGAATATTGTGAAAAGGTGCAATATTCTCGGCTCAAAGTGTCCCACTCTAATCAGCTAATTAAGCCATAACACCTGCAAAGGGTTCCTGAGCCTTTAAATGGTCTCTCAGTCTGGTTCAGTAGGAATCACAATCATGGGAAAGACTGCTGACCTGACAGTTGTGCAGAAAACCATCATTGACACCTTCCATAAGGAAGGAAAGCCTCAAAAGATAATTGCAAAAGAAGTCGGATGTTCCCAAAGTGCTGTATCAAAGCACATTAATAGAAAGTTATGTGGAAGAGAAAAGTATGGAAGAAAAAGGTGCACAAGCAGCAGGGATGACCGCAGCCTGGAGATGATTGTCAGGAAAAGACCATTCAAAAGTGTTGGGGACTTTCACAAGGAGTGGACTGAGGCTGGAGTCAGTGCATCAAGAGCCACCACACACAGACGGATCCCGGACATGGGCTTCAAATGTTGTATTCCTCTTGTCAAGCCGCTCCTGAACAACAAACAACGTCAGAAGCGTCTTACCTGGGCTAAAGAAAAACAGACCTGGTCTGTTGCTCAGTGGTCCAAAGTCCTCTTTTCTGATGAGAGCAACTTTTGCATCTCATTTGGAAACCAAGGACCCAGAGTATGGAGGAAGAATGGAGAGGCACACACTGCAAGATGCTTGAAGTCCAGTGTGAAGTTTCCACAGTCTGTGTTGATTTGGGGAGCCATCTAATCTGCTGCTGTTGGTCCACTGTGCTTCATTAAGCCCAGGGTCAACGCAGCCGTCTACCAGGAGATTTTGGAGCACTTCATGCTTCCTTCCACAGGCGACCTTTATGGGGATGCTGACTTCATTTTCCAGCAGGACTTGGCACCTGCCCACACTGCCAAAAGCACCAAAACCTGGTTCAATGACCGTGGGATTACTGTGCTTGATTGGCCAGCAAACTCGCCTGACCTGAACCCCATAGAGAATCTATGGGGCATTGCCAAGAGAAAGACGAGAAACAGGAGACCGAACAATGCAGAAGAGCTGAAGGCCGCTATTGAAGCATCCTGGTCTTCCATAACACCTCAGCAGTGCCATGGGCTGATAGCTTCCATGCCACGCTGCATTGAGGCAGTAATTGCTGCAAAAGGGGCCCAAACCAAGTACTGAGTACATATGCATGCTTATACTTTTCAGAGGTCCTATATTGTTCTATGTACAATCCTTGTTTTATTGATTGCATGTAATATTCTCATTTTCTGAGATTGTGGATTTGGGGTTATCATGAGCTGTAAGCCATAATCATCACAATTATGACAAATCACGTCTTGAACTATCTTGCTTTGCATGTAATGAGTCTATCTCATATATTAGTTTCACATTTTAAGTTGCATTACTGAAATAAATGAACTTTTGCACGATATTCTAATTTTTCGAGTTTCACCTGTATGCACTTTTATTTAAAAAAAATACATATTCAGTTGTTTTTGTGTATTCAGCTACATTGGGCACATGTTGGTCCACTGCACCATTGGGTGTGCAGAGTACTAATGCACCATTGATACTGATAAAATGTGCAGACTGGTTCTCTATACATCATAAGTGTTGTGAACTGATAAGCAATGAAGGGTGTAGCATGGAACCCTATAAAAACGAGAACTGTAATCAATGTAGCCAGAGCATCTGATGGGCAGGGCATGGGTGCTCTCATACAGCTGTATTTTTGATAATAAATATATTATCTGGAGCTCTCGTCTGCAAGGTTATTTATTTCAGGTTTAAAGGTGCTTTTGACATGAAACTTTCACCACATATTGATAACAACCCATGCAATCCATACATACACAGAATCAAAAACAAATAAGTTCAGAAATCAAGTTATGTGTAATAAAATGGAATGACACAGGGAAAAAGTATAGAACACGCTAACTGAAATGTATTTAATACTTCATGCAAAATCCTTTGTTGGTAATGACGGCTTCAAGTTGCCTCCTGTATGGAGGAACTAGTTGCATGCATTGCTCGGGTGTGATTTTGCCCATTCTTCTACACAGTCTTCAAATCTTCCAGCTTCTTCTTTCCTTGGCTTTATGTTTGGGATTAGAGATGAGCGAATTATTCAAAAATTCGGTTCGGCTGATTCGCTGAATTCGCCGATTAAATTCGCTTCGAGCCGAATATATTCGCTGCGAATTTAACTTTGAAAAAGGGTGTTTCTAGGCTTCAGAGAGCCTTTATATTAGTGCAGAACACTGTACCTTTAATTTAAATGCCCTTGGAGTCTGCTGGGGAAGAGAAATAATACTGTCAGTCAGTATGACATGCAGATGAGTGCCGTCGATCTTAGAATCACCGCACACTTCACTCATTTGGGCAGTCACGGGGCCAAAACCAGAGTGTGGAGCCACAGTGTGGCGGTGGAGGCAGCAGCAATGGGAGGCCATACAGCACCCTATGGCAAAATGGAACCCACCAGCAGTGTGAGGAGACCTGAAAGTGGCACATGGCAGAGTGTGGCGATGGAGACAGCAGCAATGGGAGGCCGTACAGGGATCCATGACACACTCTGGACCTGGCAGCAGCATGAGGAGGCGGTACAGGGGCCCATGACAGATTACGGGCCTGGCAGCAGCATGAGGAGTCGGTACGGGGGCCCATGGCAGATTACGGGCCTGGCAGCAGCATGAGGAGTCGGTACGGGGGCCCATGGCAGATTACGGGCCTGGCAGCAGCATGAGGAGGCGGTACAGGGGCCCATGGCAGAGTGGCGGAGCGTAAGCAGCTAAAATTGAAGGCCATACAGAGGCCTATGTTAAAAAGTCCCCCCAGCAGCAGCGTGGGGAGACGACTATCAAGAGCCCAATGGCAGAGTGGCGGAGCAGAAGCAGCTTCAATTGAAGGCCATACACAGGCCTAGGTTTAAAAGTCCCTCACAGTTAATTCCAATAACGAACTCTACTCCTCCGTGCAATCTACTTACGAGACCCTGGGCAGGTCTGGGTCCAATTTGTGGTAGAGACTGGTTTTGTTCAGCCATGCTTGAGCGAGTAATAACAGGTCTGTGCTGCCCTTTGGTGTCTGGCTTAATGCGCACAAAACTGAACGTCCCAGCGTTTGTCAACGATTTGCCGTTAAGTGATGCAAACCCGCTGAACCACGTTCATGAGGAGCCGGTACAGGGGGCCATGAATCAGTATGGACCTGGCAGCAGCGTGAGCAGACGACAGAGGCACATGGCGCAGGGTGGCGGTGTAGGCAGCATTATTCTGAAGCCATACACAGGCCTAGGTTAAAAAGCGGAAGCCGTCAGCAGCGTGAGCAGACGACAGAGACACATGGCGCAGGGTGGCGGTGGATGCAGCAGTATTCGGAAGCCAAACACAGGCCTCGGTTAAAAAGCGGAAGCCGTCAGCAGCGTGAGCAGACGACAGAGGCACATGGCGCAGGGTGGCGGTGGAGGCAGCAGCAATGGAAGGCCATACAGCACCGTATCACAAAATGGAACCCACCAACAGTGTAAGGAGACCTGAAAGTGGCACATGGCAGAGTCTGGCGATGAAGTCAGCAGCAATGGGAGGCCGTACAGGGACCCATGACACACTCTGGACCTGACAGCAGCAAGAGGAGGCGGTACAGGGGCCCATGGCAGAGTGGCGAAGCGTAAGCAGCTTAAATTGAAGGCCATACAGAGGCCTAGGTTAAAAAGTCCCCCCAGCAGCAGCGTGGGGAGACGACTATCAAGAGTCCAATGGCAGAGTGGCGGAGCGGAAGCAGCTTCAATTGAAGGCCATACACAGGCCTAGGTTAAAAAGTCCCCCCAGCAGCAGTGTGGGGAGACGACTATCAAGAGTCCAATGGCTGAGTGGCGATCCGGGAAGTCAGCGTTGTGATTGCAGATGCAATGCAGAAATTCTACGAAGTAATGCCGTGGGTGCGAAGAAGATCATATACCGTCGTACTTCCATCCATAAGACGGAACAACCTGCGAACCGGGAGCTTTATTGCCCTGACCCGCTGAGCAGCTTCTGGGATACCCAAGAGTTTGGCTTCTGTGGGGAATATGGTTGAAAACTGAAACTTAAAGGCATGTTGACGGAAGGGCACCAGTGTCAGTGCTCCGGAGGGAATATAGCTTCAAAGCTGACACTTAAAGGTATATCGACGGTCAGAGACCACAGGAAGTGGAGCTTGCGTCTTAAATCGACTGAATGTGGCAGACGTGAAACGTCTACGGGCCGTATATGAAACGGGTTGTTCCTCTTTCTGGAATAAGTGTTGGAAATGGCCACTCTTTTTGGTGTGGCGTTTTGTCTATTTAATTCCGATAACGGACTCTACTCCTCCGTGCAATCTAGTTACGAGACCCTGGGCAGGTCTGGGTCCAATTTGTGGTAGAGACTGGTTTTGTTCAGCCATGCCTGAGCGAGTAATAACAGGTCTGTGCTGCCCTTTGGTGTCTGGCTTAATGCGCACAACACTGAACGTCCCAGCATTTGTCAACGATTTGCCGTTAAGTGATGCAAACCCGCTGAACCACGTTCATGAGGAGCCGGTACAGGGGGCCATGAATCAGTATGGACCAGGCAGCAATGTGAGGAGACCCAAAAGTGGCACATGGCGCAGGGTGGCGGTGGAGGCAGCAGTATTCGGAAGACATACACAGGACTAGTTTAAAAAGCGGAAGCCGTCAGCAGCGTGAGCAGACGACAGAGGCACATGGCGCAGGGTGGCGGTGGAGGCAGCAGTATTCGGAAGCCATACACAGGCCTAGGTTAAAAAGCGGAAGCCGTCAGCAGCGTGAGCAGACGACAGAGGCACATGGCGCAGGGTGGCGGTGGAGGCAGCAGTATTCGGAAGCCATACACAGGCCTAGGTTTAAAACTGGAACCCAGCAGCGTGAGCAGATGACAAAGACGCACATGGCAGAGGATGGATCTGGCAGCAGTATGAGAAGGCGGTACAGGGGCCCGTGGCACAGTGTGGTGATGGGGGCTACAGCAACTGGATGCCAGAAAGTGGCCGATAGGGCTATATACTGCATGGAATTATAAAGTTGTAAAGACAGCAGCCTATAAGGCTATACACACTATAACAATCATGACTTGATTGACCATTGGCCTATAAGGCTATACACAGCATGAATATCATGACTTATTCTGAGAGTGGTTTGGAAGGCTATATACAAAAAGTAATTCATGAGCTGTCCGGACAGCGGACAATAAGTACATATATACAAATCAATTCATCAGCTGTCCAGCCAGCGGCCTCAAAGGCGACACATATAGAAAGCAATTCATGAGCTGTTCAGACAGCGGCCTCTAAGGCGACAGATATACAAAGCAATTCCCGAGGTGTTCAGGGAGCTGCCTGAACGGCTAGGTTATTACTAAATATATTTTTGTGGCCAAACATCGGCCTATAAATAGATGTCTACACAGTGACAAAAAATTATGTCGCCAGACAGCGGCCCCTAAGGCGACAGATATACAAAGCAATTCCCGAGGTGTTCAGTGAGCGGCTTGAACGGCTAGGTTATTACTAAATATATCTTTCTGGCCAAACATCGGCCTATAAATAGATGTCTACACAGTGACAAAAAAGTAGGTCGCCTTACAGCGGCGTATCCTACAAATTGACATTATAAGAAATGGTTTAGACCAAAAAAAAAAAAAAAAGCCCTTTGATGCGATGCTATACCTTAGTAGATTGTGGAAAGTCGACAAGTCAAGCGTAACTGTGTACATTACAGAAAATCTTAACAAGACAACCAAACATGTGGCCAAACCGTGACCGATACAACAAGTTAACAATGTAAGAAACAGGAGGGGGCCAAACCGTGGCCAATAAATAAACAGTCCACCTCATTGATGAGATGGACAACACGTGTCAAATAAATATTTAAAAAAATTGCTATTCCATCGGTCTGGAACTGGTCGACTATAAATATTTAAAAAGTTTAAATTCATGTGACAGTCGTCCAGCGACGTATAAATAATTTAAAAACACCAATTCATGAGGGGCCCGACCAGCAGAGTATAAGTCATTAAAAAGGTTCAATTCATGTGACGGTCGTCCAGCGAAGTATAAATAATTTAAAAACCCCAATTCATGAGGGGCCCGACCTGCAGAGTATAAGTCATTAAAAATGTGCAAAACATGAGTCGGCCGACCAGCAGCCTCTCAATAAAATATATATACAAATGTACGGATCAGGTGGAGGTCTTCCATTTGTCCCTAATAACATGTTTGGGGCATGATTCATGGCGGATTTAGTCAGTTGTGTCAGGAACTGGTGGTTTGAAATCCAGACTAATCCACGCCTGATTCATTTTCACAAACGTGAGTCTCTCCACACTTTGGGTGGACAGTCGTGTCCTCCGCGGAGTTACAATACCTCCTGCCGCACTAAACACGCGCTCCGATGCCACGCTACTGGCCGGGCATGACAGCCTTTCAAGGGCAAATTCAGCTAGTTGGGGCCAAAGGTCAAGTTTCGTTGCCCAGTAGTCAAGGGGATTGTCTACCTCGGTTGGCAGGGTGCTGTCCAAGTAGGCCCAAGCCTGTTGTTTGAGCTCCTGCTCCAGGTCCACCTGATGCTGCTGCTGCTGCGGCTGGTTAGTAGTTTCCTCACTGCGCTGGTGAAGAAAGCTACTCATCATCGACTGCAGACTGAGGCAGCCGCTGCTGGTGGAGCTGCCACTGCTCCTACCACCCCACCCCTCCCCTGCTGCCATGGCAGCGGAACGCGAGCGCACAGGGCCCACAGTGTCTGAGGATGGACGTTGGCGCAGAAAGGCAGAGACCAACTGACTACATAGGTGGTTTTTATAGTACGTTATTTTGGCCTCCCTCTCAGCAGGTGTGAAAAAGGCCACCATTTTTGAACGGTAGCGAGGGTCCAACAAGGTGGACAGCCAAAAGTCATCCCTCTGTCTGATGGTTATTATTCGGCTGTCGCTACGCAAGCAACCGAGCATGCTATGGGCCATTTGTGCCAAGGAATGCGAGGGACTCCCTGCCTCCATCTCCACAGCATACTGCCACGGTGCGTCTGGGTCCTCTGTCTCCTCTTCCTCCTCTACCAGATGCTCCTGCTCCTCCACTCCTGTCCGCTGAGTGGAAAAACCACCCATTTCACTCAATAATTCCTGAGCACCAATGTCCTCCTCTACCTCCTCCTCTTCTTCCTGTCCTGCCCCCACAGGGGTCATGTGGCGTTGAGATCTGTGCGCTACGTCTACCGCACCCTGACCAGCCATTGTTAACAGCATTTGTTCCAGGACGTGCAACAGAGGAATGACGTCGTTCATCCCATAGTCCTGCCGACTCACGAATAGCGTGGCCTTCTCAAAGGGCCTGAGCAAGCGGCAGGTGTCACGCATGAGCTGCCAATGGCTGACATCTAAGTTACACAGGGGAGTACCTTTATCCGCTTGTAACATCAGGAAATCGGTGATGGCCTTTCGCTGTTCATAAAGGCGGTCTAACATGTGTAGGGTTGAATTCCACCTTGTTGCAACGTCGCAGATCAGGCGATGCTGTGGAATTCCGTTCTGCCGCTGCAGCTCAAGGAGGGTGTGCTTTGCGGTGTAGGAATGGCTGAAATGCATGCAAAGTTTACGTGACATTTTAAGGATGTCTTGCAGTGGGATGGTGGATTTTAGGAACCGCTTGACAACCAGATTGAACACGTGAGCCATGCATGGCACAACCTTCCTTGACGCAGAGCAGACACCATGTTCTTTCCGTTGTCGGTCAACATGGTTCCGATTTTCAGTTTGCGCGGAGACAGCCATCTGTCGATTTCTCTGTTCATTACACTCAGAAGTTCCTCCCCTGTGTGACTACGTTCGCCAAGGCATACCAGGTGTAGCACAGAGTGACACCGTTGCGCCCTGCACATGTGATATGACGGTCGGGTAATGGGACTTGGCACGGGGGTGGCGGCTGAGGACACGGCGGAAGAAGAGGTGGTAGAGGCGAACATCTTTGCTGGACCAAGGACGTACAAACGTGGAGGCAAAAGCGGCGTGACCTGTCCAAGTTGCTGGTGCGGCTGTGCCGGCACCACGTTCACCCAGTGGGCCGTAAATGACATGTACTGTCCCTGACCGTAGTTACAGCTCCACACGTCGGCGCTGCCGTGCACTTTGGCAGAGACCGACATGCTCAAAGACTGGCCCACCATCTCTTCTACATGTGAATGCAGGGCTGGCACTGCCTTTTTGGCGAAGAAATGCCGGCTTGGCACTCTCCACCGCGGCTCGGCACAAGCCATCATTTCTCGGAAAGGTGCTGAGTCCACCACTTGGAAAGGGAGGGACTGCAGCACCAGCAACTTGGACAGGAGGACGTTCAGCTTCTGCACCGTCGGGTGCGTGCTCGCAAACTGTTGTCTCTTGGAAACGGATTCCAAGAAAGACTGCTGACGGAATCCGTGAAGAGGAGTAGCAGGAGAAGGAGCATCTGAACGAGCGGAAGATGCCAATGAGCGACAACTCCCCTCAGCAGAGGTGTTGGAGCCTTGACTGGCTGATAGAGCGCGATTGACGTCGGATGACGGAGCAAGTAACGGAGCGGGTGATGGAGCGGGGGCTGGGGCAGGCAGAACCGCCGTATCTTTATCACGGTTTTCCCAGGCCACCGAATGGCGACGCTGCATATGCTGACGCAACGCTGTAGTCCCAACATTGGCCCCCTGGCCACGCTTGACTTTCTGGCCACATAGTCGACATACAGCTACGTTTACTTCCTCGGGCGGCTTGACGAAAAATTACCACACCGCCGAGTAGGAAACTTTGCCCCCGCTACTCCTCACTGGCTGACTGCTACTTCCTCCGTGCACACCGGCACCACTACTGACCGTGGTGGTAGGCTGCAGTGGAGCTGGTGCTCTACTCCGTGGCCGTTTGGCTCCACTGACACTGCTGCGACCCTGCTGCCTCCTGGGCAACCCACCGACTGTTTTGCTCGCTGGCAAGCTGGCACCCTCTTCTCCTGATGATGCGGAAGCAATAGCCTGATGACGACGAGGCTGCCAAGTGCGATCAGCCTCATCATCATCAATTAGGGTCTCCACGTCACTACTAGCCCCCTCGGCTGCGTGTGGGTCAGGAGACAGACCTGTCTCTAGACCGGCTACCGAGCCACTCTCCTCGCCAGTACTTCTTCGCCTGGCTGCTGAAGAGGCGGATGTCTCCCCCCGTTCCTGACCGCCCTCTGTTAGCTCTTCCTCACTGTACAGTGGGGCTGAGCCCACAGCATGCGATACTTCGCTTGGTGAGGGAACACCAAAGGACAGGGGCAGGTCGAGGACACGTGATTTCAGTGGGCTTGCTCCCGGGCCATGCCAACTAACGGTTGTGTCTGACGTACCCACCGACCGTTGGCTGTAGGTGTCAGAGGTGACCTGGGAAGAGGAAGACGACCGAGTCAACCAATCGATGACGGCAGGGTTGTCGGTGGAGACACGACCGCTGGATGACACCGGGAGCACTGGCCTCTGGCTGCGACTAGTGCTGCCTCGACCCCTTCCTCTGCTGCCACGTCTGCTCGCTCCTAAAACATTGCCTCCTCTGCCTCTGTGGTTGTGAAGCAGAAAGTCAGTTTATTGTACACAATCGGTCAATTGCAGCTTGCCGTTGGCTGGAAACTGTACGTTTCTGTCACTGGAATGCACTAATCACCCAAAAAATATTACCGCCAGCCGGCGTGCAAATGGATTTAACTCTTTGAACGTACAATAGTGGTTCTGAAGCAGAAAGTCAGTTTATTTAGCACAATCGGTCAATTGCAGCTTGCCGTTGGCTGGAAACTGTACGTTTATGTCACTGGAATGCACTAATCACCCAAAAAATATTACCGCCACCCGGCGTGTAAATGGATCTAACTCTTTGAACGTACAATAGTGGTTGTGAAGCAGAAAGTCAGTTTGTTGTACACAATCGGTCAATTGCAGCTTGCCGTTGGCTGGAAACTGTACGTTTGTGTCACTGGAATGCACTAATCACCCAAAAAATATTACCGCCAGCCGGCGTGTAAATGGATTTAACTCTTTGAACGTACAATAGTGGTTGTGAAGCAGAAAGTCAGTTTATTTTGCACAATCGGCAAACTGCAGCACCAACTGTGCACGACAGCCACCAAAAAAAAAAGGGTGTATGTCACTTTAAATTTTCGATTCTTTGATAGCTGTGGCCCTAAGTAACGATTCTGTGTCCCTGAGTAATGATTCTGTGTCCCTGAGTAACGATTCTGTGTCCCTGAGTAATGATTCTGTGTCCCTGAGTAACGATTCTGTGGCCCTAAAGTCTCTGTGGCCCTAACTCTGTCCCTTAATACACACAGGTCTGTCTCTCTTGAATGACCGGAGGCTAATGGAGAATTCTAAGATGGCCGCGATTTATAGCTCCACCATTACACAGTGCTGGCTGGCTGCTGATTGGCTAATGCGATCACATGTCATGAATGCATTATGGGTCAGCGCGCCTTGTCTGCGCGCCTTCCCAGAGATCCCTGCCCCATCTTCTCTGTCCATTTTCTCCGTCGCCACACATGTCGCCGCCATTTTTGGGAAAATTCGATTCGTGCATCCGAAGTTTGCTAATCTTCGGATTCGTCGCGAATAGAATTTTTCCAAATCTTCGGAACGAATTCCACTTCGTCATGTTCGATTCGCTCATCTCTATTTGGGATGATTGTCTTGCTGAAATGTCCACCCTCATTTCATCTTCATCATCCTGGTAGATGGCAGCAGATTTTTATCACAAATGTCTTGGTATATTTTTCCATTCATCCTTCCTTCCACAACATGACGTTTGCTAGTACTGTAAGCTGAAAAACAGCCCCACACCATGATGTTCCCACCTCCAATCTTCACTGTTGGGATGGTGTTTTTGGGGTGATATGCAGTGCCATTTGACCTCCAAACATGGTGTGTATTATGGCATCCAAAGAGTTCCCTTTTGGTCTCATCTGACCAGACTATATTCTCCCAGTATTTCATAGGCTTGTCTAAATGTTGTGCAGCAAACTTTAAACGAGCTTCAAAATGCTTCTTCTTCAGCAATGGAGTCTTGTGTGGTAAGCGTGCATACAGGCCATGGCGGATGAGTGCATTACTTATTGTTTTCCTTGAACAAAAAATTAATAAATGAGCTCCATTTATTATTCATTGTATTGAGTTCATTTATTAATTTTTTGTTCACTTGCTATTCCCCTTATGTTTATTTTTTCACTTTATTCATACTTTGTCCTTGAGGTATCCTATTATTCTATACCCATTTTTTTTACATCCACTGGATTGAGTTGTATTTATGATCCACTCATCTATTTGTTCACTTGCTGCATTTTTTCTATCGTTCTATTCATTTACCTATTTCACATTCATTATTGGGGTAGCGCAGTACAATTTTTTTTTTTGTAGCACATGAGCCCAATTCTCCATTCCTCTCTTGGACTGATTTTATTTTCGCACACACGCATTTATCTCGGGCACTCTGCAAATGAGGATTTGAAGCCAAGAATCCTTATTTGCATTCATCCGCTGCCCCCGTTGATTTGTGTTATACTGGCAGCATACAAAGCGGTAGATGAGGGAGGATGGAAAGGGGGCACAAGACAGGGAGCCAAGGTAGCAAAATACATTCAGCCATATAATAAGGCATTTCACATATATTTAGTGGTTGAAGAGACTAGATCTAGACTGGGGCTTAGTAAACCTTTCAGGTCACATGCACACACACAGTTTGGCCTGTCAGCATTAAATCCTAGCCTTTTCGGGCCCCTCGGAGTCACAGGTGCAGCTTCTAGCCCCTCTGCCAGCAGTCTGACAAAATAAGGCTTAAATATGCAGTGATAAGACGCTGTATTAGGGGGTCCTGCGTTCTGAGCTTACATCCCTGAATGCACACCACCCTAAGGGCCCATTAACACTTTAGATACTAAAGTCGCATGACAAGTCGTGCCGCGTGTTTTTCAATGAGAACCTTTCAAATACAGTTGCAAGAAAAAGTATGTGAACCCCTTGGGATTACGTGGAGTTTTGCATGAATTGGGCATAAAATGTGCTCTGAACGTCATCTAAGTCACATCAATAGAAGAACACAGTCTGCTGAACATAATACTACACAAACATTAGATGTTGCCATGGTTTAATTGCACATAACATGTAAACATTCACAGTGCAGGGAGGAAAAAGTATGTGAACCTTTTGACTTAATAACTGGTTGACCCTCCTTTGGCAGCAATAACCTCAACCAAACGTTTCCTGTAGTTGCAGATCAGACCTGCACAACGATCTGGAGTCATTTTGGACCACTCCTCTTCACAAAACTGTTTCAGTGTAGCTGTCAGGGATCTCCTCGATCCCCACTGCGATGGTCCTGGCGCAGGCGCAGTGCGCCGCCCTGTGCAGGGACACGGGCACTAGGTCCGCTGGGCACCAATGGCAGCGCAGGGCGGGATATTTAAATGGCCCTGAGCTGTCATTCAGTGCCTTCTGGTCTTTCCTGCATCCTGTGAATCTGTGAATCTGTGCCCTGTAAGTTATTGACCCAGATTGTACCTGACCTTGCTAATTTCTCCTGTCCTGACCCTTGCTTTGCCTGACCTCTCTCCTGGATGCCCCCTATTGGATTTGACCTGCTGTTGCTGACCTGGCGTGTGACCCGACCATTCTCTGCCTGCTGCCTTGTACCTTACCGTCCTCTCTGACCTTGCTCATCCATCCATCCATCCGTCCATCCCTCGCAGTGGGGTCTTCTGACCTCCTCATATCAGACTCTTTCCCGTGGGAGCCCTTGGCGCATACCACTACTACTGACGGACGTACCCAGTAGCCACGACCTGGTCTCGGGGTGCTCCAAGTCCATCCCCACCATCAGGGGCCCTGGTGAACAAGCACCCTGGGACTTAGATTCCGTGCGCTGGGGGCGCCTATTCAGTGGAGTGCTAGTGGTAACGCCGGGCGGTCACTTACAGTAGCAATATTCTTGGGATGTCTGGTGTGAATCGCTCTCTTAAGGTCATGTCACAGCATTTCAATCGGGTTGAGGTCAGGACTCTGACTGGGCCACTCCAGAAGGTGTATTCTGTGCTGTTGCAGCCATTGTTTTGTTGAGTTACTTGTATGCTTTGGGTCATTGTCCTGTTGCATCACCCATCCTCTGCGGAGCTTCAGTTGGCAGACAGATGGTCGTACGTTTTCCTGCAAAATGTCTTGATAAACTCTGGAATTCATTTTCCCATCAATGACAACAATCCGTCCAGGCCCTGAGGCAGCAAAGCAGCCCCAAACCATGATGCTCCCTCCGCCATGTTTTACAGTGGGGATGATGTTTTGATGTTGGTGTGCTGTGCCTTTTTTTCTCCACACATAGTGTTGTGTGTTCTTCCCAAACAACTCAATCTTGGTTTCATCTGTCCACAGTATATTTTGCCAGTAGTGCTGTGGAACATCCAGGTGCTCTTTTGCAAACTTCAAACGTGCTGCAATATTCTTTTTGGACAGCAATAGCTTCCTCCGTGGTGTCCTCCCATGTACTCCATTCTTATTTAATGTTTTCCTTATTGTAGATGTGTCAACAAAAATGTTAGCATGTGCCAGAGATTTCTGTAGGTCTTTAGCTGACACTCTGGGATTCTTCTTTACCTCATGCAGCATTCTGTGCTGTGCTCTTGCAGTCATTTGTACAGGATGACCAGGCCTAGGGAGAGTAGCAACAGTGCTAAACTTTCTCCATTTGTAGACAGTCTGTCTTACCGTGGACACATGAACATCAAGGCTTTTGGAGATACTTTTGTAACCCTTTCCAGCTTCATGCAAGTCAACAATTCTTGATGGTAGGTCTTCTGAGAGCTCTTTTCTGCAAGGCATGGTTCACATCAGACAGTGCTTCTTGAAACCAGTAAACCCAAAACAGGTGTGTGTTTTTTAAGGGCAGGACAGCTGTCAGCAACACATCCAATATCATCACACTGATTGGAGTCAAGGTTGGCTCACTCCTGGCTCCAATTGGCTCTGGGAGAAGTCATTAAGCTAGGGCCTCACATACTTTTTCCTCCCTGCACTGTGAATGTGTACATGTTATGTGCAATTAAACCATGGCAACATCTAATGTTTGTGTAGTATTATGTTCAGCAGACTGTGTTCTTCTCTTGTTGTGACTTAGATGACGTTCAGAGCACATTTTATGCCCAATTCATGCAAAACTCCACGTAATCCCAAGGGGTTCACATACTTTTTCTTGCAACTGTATGTGCGACTTAAAGTGTTTTAAAAAGGTTCCTGCACTACTTTGGTATGACTTTCATGTAACCTGAGTGCCATAGACTGCAATGTAAACCCTCAAAGTAACATGAAAGTCGCACCTGAATGTTATACTGTACATGCCACAGTTGTGCAACAGTTGTCTATTATCATTGGTCAAAGCCAAAGTCGCATCCAAATCACACCCATCCAAAGTTTCAACAAAGTTGTGTTGTGGGCAGCACAGTGGCTAAATGGTTAGCACTTCCGCCTGGCAGTATTAGGGTCGTTGGTTCAAATCCAAACCACGGCACCACCTGCCTGGAGTTTGCATGTTCTCCCTGTGTCTGTGTGGGTTTCCTCCCACACTCTTAAGACATGCTGGTAGGTTAATTGGCTCCTGTCTAAATTGTCCCCAGTATGTGTATGTATGAATGTAAGTTAGGGACCTTAGATTGTACGCCCCTTGAGGGTTAGGGACTGATGTGAATGTACAATATATATGTAAAGTGCTGCGTAAATTGACGGTACTATAAAAAAGACCTGTAATAAATAATAAAGTTGCACAAGTGTGAATGGAGCCTGAATCAGAGTATCACTCAAATAGGGAAATGTTTGCTGTACTAGGACCCAAGAAGATAATTTTTACAAAAAATGTCAACAAAACCATACACAAAAAATGGCTGTATAGTGATAATTTAAAAAAAAAAACACAACCAGTAATATATGCAGCTCTATGTTATACATCATGTGGGGGGTGGGACAGGACTAGAGATGAGCGAATCGAACCAGGCGAACCGGAATTCGAGTCGAATTTCAGGAAATATTCGATTCGCGTCGAAACCGAAATTTTGCCTACTTCGGGTGCGCGAATCGAAGATTTCCAGATCAGCCGGCAAAAGTGTCCCTGCAGTGAGCTCCGCTATTTCTGACAGTTCTCTGACAGAAGGAACACATGTTTAGCGGTTGAAACATTGTATCTATTAGTTTACATTTAGGATACAGATGTTTCAACCGCTGTACATGTGAAGAAGCTGTGAGAGAACTGTCAGAAATAGAGGAACTCTGCACATACACTTTTTGACGGCTTGGAATTATTCTTCTTTTCATCCTACTTCTTCTTCTTCTTCATCCTCATCCTCTTCTTCTGAGGATGAGGATGAGGATGAAGAAGAAGAAGAAGAAGTAGGATGAAAAGAAGAATAATTCCAAGCCGGCAAAAAGTGTATGTGCAGAGTTCCTCTATTCTGCAGATACACTTAGAGGAGCTCTGCAGATACACTTAGAGGAGCTCTGCACATACACTTTTTGCCTGTTTGGAATTAATCTTATTTTAATCCTACTTCTTCTTCTTCTTCTTCTTCATCCTCATCCTCAGAAGAAGAAGAAGAGGATGAAGAAGAAGAAGAAGAAGAAGTAGGATGAAAATAAGAATAATTGCAAGCCGGCAAAAAGTGTATGTGCAGAGTTCCTCTATTCTGCAGATACACTTAGAGGAGCTCTGCAGATACACTTAGAGGAGCTCTGCACATACACTTTTTGCCGGCTTGGAATTAATCTTATTTTCATCCTACTTCTTCTTCTTCTTCTTCATCCTCATCCTCATCCTCAGAAGAAGAAGAAGAGGATGAGGATGAAGAAGAAGAAGTAGGATGAAAATAAGAATAATTCCAAGCCGGCAAAAAGTGTATGTGCAGAGTTCCTCTATTCTGCAGATACACTTAGAGGAGCTCTGCAGATACACTTAGAGGAGCTCTGCACATACACTTTTTGCCGGCTTGGAATTAATCTTATTTTCATCCTACTTCTTCTTCTTCTTCTTCTTCTTCATCCTCATCCTCATCCTCAGAAGAAGAAGAAGAGGATGAGGATGAGGATGAAGAAGAAGAAGAAGAAGAAGAAGTAGGATGAAAATAAGAATAATTCCAAGCCGGCAAAAAGTGTATGTGCAGAGCTCCTCTAAGTGTATCTGCAGAGCTCCTCTAAGTGTATCTGCAGAATAGAGGAACTCTGCACATACACTTTTTGCCGGAAACCGCTGTATGGAGGGAATGTCCCAGAACTGTCATAAATAGACTATTTCTGACAGTTCTGGGACATTCACTCCATACAGCGGTTTCAACCGCTGTATGGAGGGAATGTCATAGAACTGTCAGAAATAGACTATTAATGACAGTTCTGGGACTGTCCTTCCATACAGCGGTTGAAACATTGTATCTATTTGTTTCCATAAATGGATCCATTTATGGAAACAAATAGATACAATGTTTCAACCGCTGTATGGAAGGATCCATTTATGGAAACAAATAGATACAATGTTTCAACCGCTGTATGGAAGGACAGTCCCAGAACTGTCATTAATAGTCTATTTCTGACAGTTCTATGACATTCCCTCCATACAGCGGTTGAAACCGCTGTATGGAGTGATTGTCCCAGAACTGTCATAAATAGTCTATTTCTGACAGTTCTGGGACATTCACTCCATACAGCTGTTTCAACCGCTGTATGGAGGGAATGTCATGGAACTGTCAGAAATAGACTATTAATGACAGTTCTGGGACTGTCCTTCCATGCAGCGGTTGAAACATTGTATCTATTTGTTTCCATAAATGACATTCTGGAAATACACTTAGAGGAGCGCTGCAGATACACTTTTTGCCGGCTTGGAATTAATCTTATTTTCATCCTACTTCTTCTTCTTCATCCTCATCCTCATCCTCATAAGAAGAAAAAGAAGAAGTAGGATGAAAATAAGAATAATTCCAAGCCGGCAAAAAGTGTATCTGCAGCGCTCCTCTAAGTGTATCTGCAGAATGTCATTTATGGAAAAAAATAGATACAATGTTTCAACCGCTGTATGGAGTGAATGTCCCAGAACTGTCATAAATAGTCTATTTCTGACAGTTCTGGGACATTCACTCCATACAGCTGTTTCAACCGCTGTATGGAGGGAATGTCATGGAACTGTCAGAAATAGACTATTAATGACAGTTCTGGGACTGTCCTTCCATACAGCGGTTGAAACATTGTATCTATTTGTTTCCATAAATGGATCCATTTATGGAAACAAATAGATACAATGTTTCAACCGCTGTATGGAAGGACAGTCCCAGAACTGTCATTAATAGTCTATTTCTGACAGTTCCATGACATTCCCTCCATACAGCGGTTGAAACAGCTGTATGGAGTGAATGTCCCAGAACTGTCAGAAATAGACAGAAACTGTCACAGAACTGTCCTTCTTCTCATCCTTCTCCTTCTTCTCATCCTTCTTCTCATCCTTCTCCTTCTTCTCATCCTTCTCCTTCTTCTCATCCTTCTCCTTCTTCTCATCCTTCTCCTTCTTCTCATCCTTCTCCTTCTCCTTCTTCTCATCCTTCTCCTTCTCCTTCTTCTCATCCTTCTCCTTCTCCATCTTCTCATCCTTCTCCTTTTCCTTCTTCTCATCCTTCTTCTTCTTCTTCTCCTTCTCCTTCTTCTCATCCTTCTCCTTCTTCTCATCCTTCTCCTTCTTCTCATCCTTCTCCTTCTTCTCATCCTTCTCCTTCTCCTTCTTCTCATCCTTCTCCTTCTTCTCATCCTTCTCCTTCTCCTTCTCCTTCTCTCATCCTTCTCCTTCTTCTCATCCTTCTCCTTCTCCTTCTTCTCATCCTTCTCCTTCTTCTCATCCTTCTCCTTCTCCTTCTTCTCATCCTTCTCCTTCTTCTCATCCTTCTCCTTCTCCTTCTTCTCATCCTTCTCCTTCTCCTCATCCTTCTCCTTCTTCTCATCCTTCTCTTTCTCCTTCTTCTCATCCTTCTCCTTCTCCTTCTTCTCATCCTTCTCCTTCTCCTCATCCTTCTCCTTCTTCTCATCCTTCTCTTTCTCCTTCTTCTCATCCTTCTCCTTCTCCATCTTCTCATCCTTCTCCTTCTTCTCATCCTTCTCCTTCTTCTCATCCTTCTCCTTCTCCTTCTTCTCATCCTTCTCCTTCTCCTTCTTCTCATCCTTCTCCTTCTTCTCATCCTTCTCCTTCTCCTCATCCTTCTCCTTCTCCTTCTTCTCATCCTTCTCCTTCTTCTCATCCTTCTCCTTCTCCTTCTTCTCATCCTTCTCCTTCTCTTCATCCTTCTCCTTCTTCTCATCCTTCTCCTTCTTCTCATCCTTCTCCTTCTCCTTCTTCTCATCCTTCTCCTTCTCCTCATCCTTCTCCTTCTCCTTCTTCTCATCCTTCTCCTTCTTCTCATCCTTCTCCTTCTTCTCATCCTTCTCCTTCTCCTTCTTCTCATCCTTCTCCTTCTCCTTCTTCTCATCCTTCTCCTTCTCCTTCTTCTCATCCTTCTCCTTCTCCTTCTTCTCATCCTTCTCCTTCTCCTTCTTCTCATCCTTCTCCTTCTCCTTCTTCTCATCCTTCTCCTTCTCCTTCTTCTCATCCTTCTCCTTCTCCTTCTTCTCATCCTTCTCCTTCTTCTCATCCTTCTCCTTCTTCTCATCCTTCTCCTTCTTCTCATCCTTCTCCTTCTCCTTCTCCTTCTCCTTCCTCATCTCCAAGGGCATTTAAATTAAAGGTACAGTGTTCTGCACAAATTTAAAGGCTCTCTGAAGCCTAGAAACCCTTTTTATAAGGCATCTTCGTAGCGGAGAAATTCGCATCGAATCGAATTTCATACTGGAATTCGCCGAATCAGCCGAATCGAATTTTTCATTTCTTCGCTCATCTCTAGACAGGACCACTGCAGAACATTGTCTAAACTGGCAGTATGATGTTAGCAAATTACCCACAACTATTGTCCTACAAGTTGTTTCTCCCACAAACAAACTCACCCTTCCTTGATCAAATCACTGGGTTTTTTAGGCTTTCTGCCTTGCCATTGAATACATTGTTGGAGCTGGTAACATGTGTTGGATTGTTAAAATATGCCTTTCTTAGGCCTTTTTTAGCTTGTTAACCTCAAGGCATACATACCAACATTGAACAAATTTCAGACACTCCATTTCTGCATGTTGTAGGAAAGCCAAGAGAAATAAAATCTTTATTGTATTTATCTGTTTGCCAATGTGCAGATTTCGTGCTTGGACACCAAGTCAAGTGGCGACCCATCTCAAATAATTTGAGTACCAACCTGTGGGTGGGTCCACTCGCCCTCCACGTGGGGGTACCTTTTGCCGTGCATGCGCTCATCAATGCTTGGGACAAGACAGGGAATGCGGTCATGTGAGAATCAAACATTAAGGCAGTTTCCTGATTTAAAGATGAGCATGTCACTGTATGCAGTAATAAAAGTACAGAGTTCCTCTGAAAAGTGCTGTCCCATGTCACTACACACCATAGCTTGATATATGTTACATTTAGGAGGGACACCTCTGAGCCTGTGCCCTCTCCACCAGTCCAGGATACCTCTACCACCTCACTCCCAGTTCTGCCGCGCACATAGAGCGAACCTCATGCACTTGTTAATTCCTTCCTTGTCCAACCATGTGGCCCAGATAGGAGCCTCCCGTAATGTTAGTTTGGTCCCGGTTGCTATGGAAGACCGACCACTGGGAAGGGAGTCAGGACACCCATCCCCTCACTACCCGAGGACCCCTCACCATGCCAGGTACCACACATTATGACTGCTGTGTACCTTGCATTAATTCTTGGTTACCAAAAGCAACTGCACTACTGTTGTTGGACTTGCTGAGTGGACCTTCAGTAGTGGCTTAGCTTCATACTCCATATGTGCTTACTGACCGTAGTTTTCTCATACGCCCGAAAACCATCATGCGCCCCTTTAAAGAACTTCAAACCAGTCTTAGGATAGTTGATGCAACTTTTATTTTAATTATCACAACAGCACAGTCCTACATGAACCTAACTATCTCTAGCAGGCTGCCCAGGCATACCTTCATAAAGGTAGTGGTCCATGTCTGGCACTCTCCAGAAGCTGGTTGATTTCTGGACTCCCAGTGCATCCAACAGACTGCAAGGTGCAGCAGTCCTTCTCCACAACAATCACACCGTCTTCTTCTTGATTGGGCCACTGACCCTTGAACTCAGCATTCCATCTTATTTATATTGCCTGGATCCAAAAAGCTCAGAAACAGCAGCACACACTTGAACTCTTCCCCCCAGCCTGGGCCAGCCATTGTCTAACCTACCTACAAACCAATAGTTTAGGAAACACTGATCTAGACCTGTAGTGGGATGCATCTACATTGGATCACATGCCTAGCTACAGAAGCAGGAAGTTCTCTATCTACTTCCAAATGCAACACTAAAACCATGGGCAAGCACTGGGAGAAATTTACTATCAAATAAACACACGCAGATTACATGGTCCAGTTACAGGTGTGAACAATTCCAAGCAGCATGTAAAATCAGGCAGTAATCTAATACATTCTAACAAACGCTTTAGCTATGATAAACTCACATACCGCATTGTAGGTTCTGAGTAATCAATTGCATCCATAAGTACACACTGCTCCACAACGTGCCAGTAGGAGGACAGTAGGTATGTACATCATGAAGTACTGTCTGCCTCTTTTCTGTTTATTTTCAAAAGCAGGTCTAAATCTTTTTACATTTTTTTTTCATTTTTTTCTTTTTTTTTTAATTGTTATTTTTTTTTGTCATCATGAACTAAAAAGTATTATCCCATACATGGTACTAATAATATTCTGAACGGTAGTATTCAATGCCCTTTATATGTCCTTTTTGATCATTATTTATATTACACCCCTTAGGGTTAACTCAGTAAAGTTTATTATTCGGGAAGACAAGTGCCGGCTATACCAATCCTCATCATTCAGGTCTAAATCTGATTGGCAGATATGAGAAACATCAAACTGCTACCTTTTTTTCTTTTTTCTCCATCAGGCTTTCTGTAAGTGGGAGATAGCAGAGTCTACAGAGTATGTCCAGCATCACAAGCAGTTGTTTTCCAGGATCATCATATTATCCACAAAAGAAGAGGACCAATTAAGAACAACAATGTCTAGATGAAAAACTGAAGTACTGTGTAGGTAAGATATGCTCCCTGTATGCATCTCAATTTTCAATTAGAGGTATCTTTGAAACAGGCAACCTATTAATTTTGTCTGATCAGCGTAAACATCCTTGTTGTCCACCACATCTATGAGTCGGGAGCCTGGGGCCCCTTCCATACAGAGCGGTGCCCACTCCGATCAGCAGGGAATCTGTGAGCAGACCCCCTACTGATCGGAGCCGAGCTGGATAGACATCACATTGTTGCCCGCTCAGTTTATGCAGAACAGACACAGGCTGCATGGGTGGCCAGGTGTAAATGGACTTTGCTGTCCGTTTACATCAGGCTACCTCTGATCCAGTCCACCAAAACAGAAAATAGACTCAAGTCTGTTCACAGCCACCTGTCCATAGGACTGCATGGACCTACCAATCAGGTCCACCTGAAAAACTCACAGGTGTACCTGACCGGAACAGCCATGTAAAAGGAGCCTGACTCCACCCTTCTCATCTCCAAATCCTTACTTTTGCTTAGTAATACCATAACAGCAATGGATCATTCAAACCTGCAATCACATCCGCTTGCAAAGAGAAATCTTCCAGCACCAGCTTTCTTTGTAGCACTGGGATAAAATGTGACTGCATGCTCAGAGCTGCAATTAAGAAGAAGCTGGAAGATGTGAAAAAGTGTAGACTAATAAACCATGTTCTTTAGAAAAGCCATCTTTTTGTTATAAAAATCCTGGTATTAACAGAGTCTCAAACTAATTATTGGGCTATAACTAATTAGGTAATAACTAATTATAACTATGTGGCAAATGAGGTTTAATGCTGATAAATGTAAGGTTCTGCACTTGGGGGCTAAGAATATGCATGCATCATACATACTAGGGGGGTACAACTGGGGGATTCAATGGTGGAGAAGGATCTGGGTCTTCTGGTAGATAATTTTCTTGTCTCAGTGACAATTGCTCTCTTTTCTTGTCAATGGTGTGACGGATATAAGAAGTGAGTGAAAATCTCCTGATAAAAGACACAGAGAAAAGTAAAAAAACAGGCAAAAACAAAAACAAATTTTGGCCGGAATTTCAATTTTCACACGTGAATACTCCTATGCTATCTTCTTTTGCTTTTGTCATTGTCAGTTTCAATTTCCCCATTCACAAACATCCACTTTAAAAATAAAGACAATTTTTAAAAATTGCTTGGCGTTAGATTTTATTCCAATTAAGATTTTGCTGCTTATAACATTTTATAGTTGTCTTTTATATATGTCAACAGTGCAGATGAAATTTTTCTTTAATTGGATGCAAATAGAAAAGCTTATTGGGTCACAAAAAATACAAAAAAGACAAATGAATTAGATTCCAGTCCAAAAAGTATTCACTTTTTATTTCCACCACATTTTTTTTTAAAGCTTTTATTTATATGATTCAACAAGATTACCAAAATTAAGAGACGGATACAAATTGCCAGCCATGGAAGGAATATTCTACAATGTGTTATTAAATAGACATACCTGTAGCCTAGATACTTCTTGGTCTATCATGTGTTGGCCATGAAATCTATAGTAATAAAGAGAAAAAATTGTTTTAAGTCATCTCTAATACACATGAGAATATCAATCCACTGGATATAACCATCCTGTAGAATCCAAATTTTAATTTGAGCAACATAAACAAATGATAAATGTCCAAGGAAGAGGATACAGAGGAACAAACTGAGGCAATTAGGGTCTAGGGTTGGAAATCCCTAGAA
Source organism: Staurois parvus (assembly GCF_062004578.1). Taxonomy (NCBI): domain Eukaryota; kingdom Metazoa; phylum Chordata; class Amphibia; order Anura; family Ranidae; genus Staurois; species Staurois parvus. Next base: position 2,601,008 of record NW_028318372.1, read on the forward strand.
TTAGGTCTAAAATATAGGTCAAAATGGGAAGGAAATTCTCCTCCGTCACAGTTTTACCTAATTTAATTTGGGTGTGCAGATATTGACTGAATAGTAGATAATATACATGAAAGTTTAAATACATTTAATGAAAATATATTCTGTTATGGAATATTTTCTGACAACAATTATTTTATTTCCAGGAAAATGACAGATCTGAAAATGGACAAACCAATTAATCTGCCTTCAAATGTGGAAGAATGGACAAAGAATCATGTAAAACTCTGGGTCACCCAACAACTTAAACAGGACTCATCTGTTGGAGACATTATTTACAATCAAGAAGTAACAGGGGAGATTCTAAAAGTATTAACAAAAGCAGACTTAGTGGAGATGGGAATCAAGCATGGGCCCGCTACATTTATAGTTCATCATTTTAAAAAACTCAATGAAACTTGCAAAGATGGCCAGCAGAGGGGGGTTAATGAAAAAGGTTCAGAGGCAAAGCAAAAATTATCAAAATCCAAAAAGAAGACACATGTCAAACAAGAAGAAAGAAAAAATAGTATGGAGGACGAGTCACAGAATACATCCAAAGAATTGGGAAATGTCAACACTGTCCCTGCTGAATTTTATCATAGTCCCTCAAAAACAATACCATGCTCTTTTGACTGCACCCCTGTAAATAAATGTTATACACAGCATCATTTTCTGCCACCTGAATCCGGGACATCTAATTACATTGACCCAGTACACGAGTACAAGGAGTTCACCAACACAGAAAATGCTACAACAGAAGATAAGAAAATGAAATTTTGCAATGAAGTCTTTAGGTTTGCTGCTGCATGCATGAATGCCCGCACCAATGGTACTATCCATTTTGGAGTTCGGGATAAGCCACATGGAGAAATTATTGGTGTTCACATTGAGAACAGTGAACTATACGTCAATTACATAGATCAAATGATGAACAAATATTTTGAGGAAAAGCAATTGGGTTTGGCAAAACAATGCATTCGCCCACCCCGTTTTGTCTGCGTACTGTGTCAGGACAACACAAAGTCTGATTTGTTTGTTATAGAAGTAGATGTAGTTCCTGCATATGCGTACTGTCACTCACAAATATTCTACACGTATGAACAGGTTTGTAAAGACAATACCTGGAAAAAGAGTAAGGAAAAATGTTGTTTTCTAAGAGATGGAGCAAGCTCCAAAGATATGCTGGCAAATGTACAACACAATGTAGCTGAACTAAAGTCATTTCACACTCAAACAAAAGACAGGGATGATGCCCGAAAAACAGCTGAAGACAACCAAAGAAAAAATCTAAAGAAGAGCAAAGAACATGGTTTCAAGCTTGTGAGTTTACTAACAGGAAACAGAGATACATTGGACAACTCATACTATAAATGGTATATTCTGGTTGTGAACAAATGCCAAGAAAGCTATACAAAGAACTTAGACTTCATACATGAAGTCCCTTGGTTTACAGTTTTGGATTTCGATCCAGAGTCGATTACGAGTGGTTTATGTAAAGCTTTCCAAGAAAAACGGAAACCTAGTTTGCACGATCCAAGCCAATACAAAAATATGGACAATGTCACAAATGAAAAGCTGGAAGAACTTAAACTGTATCAGAAGACCGCTTGGATCTTCTGTAATGGGAGAATGGACTTTGAGGAGAGTCAAGACTACAAACCCTTAAGTTATAAGTTATGGCAAAAAGAAAAAGCAGCAGATGTGAGACAATTGGTTTCCTTTCTTATCAGGAAAGATGTATTGGAAAGAGGAAAATTCCTTGTTGTATTTCTTTTGCTTTCAACTGTTGAAGACCCAGTTGACCCCATAAATGAAGTCTTCAGTGCCTTTTACCAGGGGCTTAATGGTATGACAGACATCCTGTGCATTTGCGAAAGTGAAGAATCCTTCCAAAGCTGGAGAGGTTTGCAAACTAGGCTAGTAAATGAGGAGGAAATGGAAGAAAGATGTATCTACAGCTTGGACATTGAAAATGTAAATGGCACCATTTTAAAGCTAAAGTCTGACACCCGATCATCAAGCAGATTTTTGCCATCACATAATGGATCTTCAACCATACTTCACAGAAAAGATGAAGATTTGATGACTTCTTTAAATATTCTTTGCGTCAATGAGTGTCATGACACAGAGATGGAAAGTAATGAGCCCAAATTTAGAGATTTTATAAAGGCTCAGGAAGAACATTTTTACAAAGGAGGCAAAGCCACATGGTGGAACTTCTACTTTTCACTGAAAAAGTACACAGGACCATTCATTGAGAGAGGTAGCCATAAAAAGCTGAAGGAACACATTGAATGGTGGTCTAAATGTGACAAGCAAATAAGTGTAAAAATTATTACACTGTTTCACCACCCTGGCTGTGGAGGTACCACTACTGCAATGCATGTCCTCTGGGAACTACGGGAGACATTTCGATGTGCAACATTAAAGCGAAAAACAGATAGCTTTAAAGACATTGCAGGGGAAGTTATTAATCTAGCTGTCTCTGGCTCACCCAATCGCACAGATTATTACCCCGTGTTGCTTCTTGTGGATGATTATGAAGAGGAAGAAAATGTTTTTATTTTACAGAACTGTATCCAGTCTGTAATTGCAGAACGGTATATGAAATTTGAGAAGCCAGTTGTCATCATCTTGAATTGCATGAGATCTCAGAATCCAGAGCAAAGCTCAAAATCGAATTGTACATGTAGTGTTCCCCTAACGTATAAGCTTTCTGAGCAGGAGCGAAGAGCCTTCGAAAAAAAGTTAACAGAGATTGAGGAGAAGTATGAGAAGCCACATGATTTTTATTCCTTCATGATAATGAAAAGCAATTTTGACAAGAGCTATATTGAAAATGTGGTACGAAATATACTAAAAAGATTAAACAATGCAAGCAAGCAGGCCCAACTCATTTCCATTCTAGCCCTTTTAAACACATATGTAAAGGATTCTACAATTTCTGCATCAATGTGCGAAGAATTCCTTGGCATAACAGCAAAGAAAACATATTGGGGTTACGAAAGTATAGAAGACACAATGGGGGCTTATTTTGCCATAATGCTCCGCACAGAGGTGGAAGAATATGGAAGATACGAAGGTCTACGGATAAGTCATCCACTGATTGCAAAACAATGTCTAGAGGAATTAATGAACACATACCAGATTCAACAAAGTAGCATAATGCGTAGCCTGCTGGACTCCAATGTTTTCCATAGCAATGGAATTGGCAGAGAGATTCTGTGTCAAAATATGCAAAGCATGCTGGTAACGCGGCATCGAAAGGAACATGGCGATGAAACAGACACTTTGTTCTCTCCATTAATTGAAGAAATACAAAAACATGAAGGTAATTCATGTGTTGAAACAGTTCTGACAGAAGGGACATTGAGATTCGACCAAAATCCTTATATCTGTCAAGCATTAGCAAGGCACTTCTATATTCGAGAGAAAAAATTTTTAGATGCCTTTCAATGGGCAAAGAAGGCAAAGGAAATTGCACCAACAAATTCCTTTATTTTAGATACTCTTGGTCAGATATACAAGACCCAACTGAAATCAATGATAGACGCATTAAGCAATGATAACCCTATATCTGGCACAGTACTAAAAAACATTCTAGAAACAGCTGAAAATGCATCGATTGCCTTCAGGGAGTGCCAGGAACAAACAGAAAAAAAAGAAAGAGAAAGAGAAGAATATGAACCGACAAAGACTAGACGCTACCGGGTGTACAATACAGCGGGGTACCTTGGCCAAATTGAAGTATGCCTTTCTACAGTAAATATACTTCTACAGTTGCCATGGTTCAATTCAAAAGATTTTTTGTCTAGAAAACACCTAATGCAATATTTGTCTGGTAAATGGGACATTTCCGTCGACAATGTCTGTGAAGATTACACAGAGTTTCATAGCATTCTTAGCGATTCTAGATCTTTTTTGATTAAGCTGAACACTTATCTAAAAGAAGCTTTTGATTTCTTTCAAGACTATTTTGTGTATCTAAAACAGCGAAACACCCTAAAGGAAAGTACAGAGTTTAAAACAAGACACAAAGTTTCAGAATGCTATACAAAATACAGAGAGAATTTCTGTAACACTGATCTAATGCAGATTACAGATGAAAAGGACACACAACGAGGAGGCGCTTTAAGACGTATTGAGGATTACAGGATTGGCCTTCAGTCCTTAAAGGCAGACATGTTTTCAGGTATTCTGGAAAATCTCACAGATCCTGAGAAGAAAGATAAAAACATGGAAGCCATTGTCAAAGCCTACAAATATTTACTCCAGAACCGCACAGACAAATTCATTATGAGAGACAAGCAAAATTTTATTTTGGCAAATATTGTGCTTCATTGTATCTCTCCAAAATCGACACTGGTTGCACCCTTTGAAACACTGAAAAGGTATCTCAGAGAGCTTTTGCAGCTTTCTAGCCTGGATTACAAGTATCCAGAACCTTACTTCTTGGCTTCACTACTGTTCTGGCCCAACAACATTCACCAGTTGGATTCTGACTCTAAACACATTGCCGAGTATGTCATCTCCATGAGAAAAACTTTCAGAGGTCGGTATCGGCACATGTGCCATGCCAAACAGCCCATAGCTCATTTCTATCTCGGAAAACACGCTGGCTTAGAAAGACTAATTCACAAAGGCAAACTTGATCAGCATTTTCCTGTTCCAACATCCGATCTAAATTCTCTGTGGCAGAGTGGAGACATCTGGAAGGAAAAAACAACAAAAGAATTGTTACTTCTTGTAAATGGAAGAGCAGAAGATAACATGATCTATGTGGAGTGTAAAGGTGGGATAAAGATTCCAGTGAGACCAGTTTATCTTGGACAGCTGAGAAGCGGGAAAAGCATTGAGCGGGTGTCCTTTTACCTTGGATTCTCTATGGATGGCTTAATTGCTTATAACATAGAAACCTTATAAACAGCATGTAATCTACTTCCATTAATATCCACAGTCAAATATTGCAGCAAGTTGAGAATAGAATCTAAACTTTGCATTTTATTTTTGTGATCATTTTTAAATTGTGAACTCCTTTGTTATTAAAATGAAATGTTTTATTTCTGACAGAAGTAAGACTTTTGGTCCGTGTGTTCAACAAAGTTTATCCTTTTTATGTCACTTGGACCTTTTAACTAAGCTACATGTTCAGCAACTGGCAGAAGTTGGCCTGTGGTCCTCCAATGGTCCATAAAGCTGTGGTTGAGAAATATGGCTTGTGTTATAGAGCAGAGAATGTCCTCTTTGTCTACCAATAAACGTAAACAATGTACTCTTTGTTATCTAAAATGTGCTTTACTCTATAAGACTTTTTTACTTCATAGCTGCAATAAACACATTATACAAACAAGTGCAATAAAAGAAAAGTAACACACTCAAAGCTGAACTCCAGACAGATTTAAATATTACGCATGAATGCAACTCGGTATTCATTATCTGTACAACAATGCTCAATTTGGAAGATGGAGAAGCAGCACAAGGAGCCAGTTAATTGTACCACAGTTTTAATTACCTGTACAACAGTGCACAATTTGGAGGATGGAGAAGCAGCACAAGGAACCAATCAATTGCGTTGCAATACAAAGAGCATGTTGATAGAAAGGGAGAGTATCGTGATGGAGAGGTGAACTCATCGGTCTGCTGCTTCTTCTTTCACTGTCCAGTCACAAGCTGGGAGAGGGACAAGACCTGTCCCTTAGCTGCCCTTAGGGCAGTGTTTTGTGGCAGAGCTGTGTAAATCACACAACTGGATATTAACCACATGCCGCCCAGCCACTGTAGAAATACGGCGGCAGGGCGGCACGGCTGGGCAAAACCACATTTTAAAACGTGTGTTTTTAAAACAGGTAGGGGGCGCGTGTGAGGTGTGCCGCCGCCCTACCTGTCCCACTGATCACAGCCGCGGATGTCAGTCGCTGGGTCACAGCCGGTCGTTACCGGCTATGTCCCAGTGATCGGCGGCAATCGCTGACAGAGAGCACAGCTGCAGTAGCTGTGCTTTCTGTCAGTTCCCTGACAGCTCCAGGACACGCTGATCGGAACAGAAGAGTTTCTCTCTCCCGATCAGCGGTGTTCCCTGCAGTACACACCCCCGCCCCCTAGTAAAACACTCCCCCTCACACAGTTAACCCTTTCCCTGAATAACGTTATAACTTTCACGTAAACCAATTAATTTACACGTATTGGGTTTTTTTTTTTTTGCAAAGACATGTCGCAGAATGCATTTTGGCATCAATTTATGACTAAATTTGATTCTTAAATTTTTTTTTACTGGACATGTTTGATAGCAAAAAGTCCAAAATATTGTTTTTTTTTCCTCAAAATTGTCAGCCTTTTTTTTTTTATAGCACAAAAAATAAAAACCGCATAGGCGATCAAATAACACCGAAAGAAAGCCCAATTTGTGGGAAAAAAAAGGATGTAAATTTAATTTATGTACCGTTTTGCATGACCGCGCAATTGTCCGTTAAACTAGTGCAGCGCTGTATAGCAAAAAAATGGCGTAAATTGCAGTATCTATACCATAGTTTGTAGACGCTATAATTTTCACACAAAGCAATCAATATACACTTAATGGGATTTTTTTTACCAAAAACATGTAGCAGAATACATTTTTGCCTAAATTTATAACTAACTTTGAGTTTACTATATATTTTTTATAGCTGAAAGTAAAAAATATCATTTTTCTTCAAAATTTTTCTATAGTTTTCTATTCCTCAAATATTTCCCTTTAGCAGATAACTTGGTGGCTCAGAAAGAGAAGAACTACCGAAGATTTTTCCCTTTCTGAGTTGACCTCATTGTTTGCTAAGTGTAACTATTGGAGGTATAGGCCATTGAGGTCAAAGAGATATGGGACTAAGAGCCTCTAGCCATAGTGGGCCAAGCACTGACACTGTGAACCTGGAAGCACTCTGAACTCTGGGTTCTCTGCACATAGCAAGGACTGGGGATTGGATTTTCTTGAATCCTCCTCCACTTGTCATTCCAATGCAGTTTTTGCCAATTCCTTTCTCCCGGGAGCAGCAGGCAAGCCAAGAGACTGTGTCAGGAGTTGCACATGTCAGCACCCTGTAGAAGTGATGGAACGGATTTATAGCCGTCCTATCATTGCTAAATTACAGTAGAGAGCCAGCTGTACAAGTGATCTTGTTTCAACCCACTGAGTGTCATAACATATAAGACAAGTGCTTGGCAGTCAAAGGTTTAAAGTATATCTAAAGCCAATTTGTTTTTCTCATTTTGGATAGAGTAAGGTATGGTAACTCCTCTGTGTCACGTACTTGTTATAAACAGCCTGAGATGATGCATAACTGTGCATTACAAACACTGTGCGATATGCTCTGCTGACCCCTACACTCTACAGTTTCAAGAAAAAGTATGTGAACCCCTTGGGATTACGTGGAGTTTTGCATGAATTGGACATAAAATGTGCTCTGAACGTCATCTAAGTCACAACAATAGAATAACACAGTCTGCTGAACATAATACTACACAAACATTAGATGTTGCCATAGTTTAATTGCACATAACATGTAAACATTCACAGTGCAGGGAGGAAAAAGTATGTGAGGCCCTAGCTTAATGACTTCTCCCAGAGCTAATTGGAGCCAGGAGTGAGCCAACCTTGACTCCAATCAGTGTGATGATATTGGATGTGTTGCTGACAGCTGTCCTGCCCTTAAAAAACACACACCTGTTTTGGGTTTACTGGTTTCAAGAAGCACTGTCTGATGTGAACCATGCCTCGCAGAAAAGAGCTCTCAGAAGACCTACGATCAAGAATTGTTGACTTGCATGAAGCTGGAAAGAGTTACAAAAGTATCTCCAAAAGCCTTGATGTTCATGTGTCCATGGTAAGACAGACTGTCTACAAATGGAGAAAGTTTAGCACTGTTGCTACTCTCCCTAGGCGTGGTCGTCCTGTAAAAATGACTGCAAGAGCACAGCGCAGAATGCTGCATGAGGTAAAGAAGAATCCCAGAGTGTCAGCTAAAGACCTACAGAAATCTCTGGCACATGCTAACATTTTTGTTGACACATCTACAATAAGGAAAACATTAAACAAGAATGGAGTACATGGGAGGACACCACAGAGGAAGCCATTGCTGTCCAAAAAGAATATTGCAGCACGTTTGAAGTTTGCAAAAGAGCACCTGGATGTTCCACAGCACTACTGGCAAAATATACTGTGGACAGATGAAACCAAGATTGAGTTGTTTGGGAAGAACACACAACACTATGTGTGGAGAAAAAAAGGCACAGCACACCAACATCAAAACCTCATCCCCACTGTAAAACATGGCGGAGGGAGCATCATGGTTTGGGGCTGCTTTGCTGCCTCAGGGCCTGGATGGATTGTTGTCATTAATGGGAAAATGAATTCCAAAGTTTATCAAGACATTTTGCAGGAAAACGTACGACCATCTGTCCGCCAACTGAAGCTCCGCAGAGGATGGGTGATGCAACAGGACAATGACCCAAAGCATACAAGTAATTCAACAAAACAATGGCTGCAACAGCACAGAATACGCCTTCTGGAGTGGCCCAGTCAGAGTCCTGACCTCAACCCGATTGAAATGCTGTGGCATGACCTTAAGAGAGCGATTCACACCAGACATCCCAAGAATATTGCTACACTGAAACAGTTTTGTGAAGAGGAGTGGTCCAAAATTACTCCAGATCGTTGTGCAGGTCTGATCTGCAACTACAGGAAACGTTTGGTTGAAGTTATTGATGCCAAAGGAGGGTCAACCAGTTATTAAGTCCAAAGGTTCACATACTTTTTCCTCCCTGCACTGTGAATGTTTACATGTTATGTGCAATAAAACCATGGCAACATCTAATGTTTGTGTAGTATTATGTTCAGCAGACTGTGTTCTTCTATTGTTGTGACTTAGATGACGTTCAGAGCACATTTTATGCCCAATTCATGCAAAACTCCACGTAATCCCAAGGTACAACGATATGCATACAATAATCCTTTATAAAGGTAATCAGATATTTTTGAATATTTATTTTTACATTTATGCTATAATATTGGAAACATGTAAAATATATAAAGTAGGTGTTATCCCAATGTGGCTGCAAAAGTGGAAATACACTTTTAAAGTGGAACATCAAGAATTGAGCTAATATGTAAAATGTGCTGAATTAGCAGGGGTTAAGTCCAGTGAGGTGCATGTCACCTTGTGGACATATCTCTTTTAATTTACAGTTTACATTTTTTCTGAGTGCCTGGAGCATAACTATCACTATGCTTCTGGAGCTGCAACACTGGACCCTCTGGTTGCAGCTCCTGAGGCTGCAGAGTTGCATGCAGTTGCTGTCCCTGCACCTCCTCTCCTTCTGCCCAATCACAGAGCACTATGTATTAAGTGAACTCATTCATTGAATACATAGCCTTCTGTGAATGGACAGCAGAGGGAAGGTGCTGGCAGAAATGCTATGGGTGAGAAGGCAGCATCTCTCCTGTCAGAGCTCCAGGAGTGTGGTGATAGCTGCACTCCTGGAGTACCACAAAACTGTCAGTTGTACATTAAAGAGATAAGTCCATTAGGTGGCACCTCATTGGAATCAACTCACAGTATGCCATCACATTTTACAAAGTGACTGAATTATTGGAGTTCAGCTTTAAGTTGAAGTTTAGGAACTAAAAAACTCAAAGTTTAGACATTTGAAAGATCCCATGCGGATCAAGTCACATTTATGTTTTTTGCACGTTGTGTCACTCTATATATTGTTTTCATATTTTTTATATTATGCATATATTAGTTTAAAATATGTGATTTATTGCTTTTGAGTAGCGCTGCATCATTTCTTTCTTATGACACTAATATACACTCACTGGTCACTTTATTAGGTCCACCTTGCTAGTACCGGGTTGGACCCCCTTTTGCCTTCAGAACCGCCTTAACTCTTCCTGGCATAGATTCAACAAGGTGTTGGAAACATTCCTCACAGATTTTGGTCCATATTGACATGAGTTATTGTTGCCTTTCTATCATTTCTAACCAGTCTGCCCATTCTCCTCTGACCTCTGATGTAAACAAGGCATTTTCGTCCACACAACTGCCGCTCACTGGATATTTTCTCTTTTTCGGACCATTCTCTGTAAACCCTAGAAATGGTTGTGCGTGAAAATCCCAGTAGATCAGCAGTTTTTGAAATACTCAAACCAGCCCATCTGGCACCAACGACCATGCCATGTTCAAAGTCACTTAAATCCCCTTTCTTCCCCATTCTGATGCTCATTTGAACTTCAGCAAGTTATCTTCACCACGTCTAGAGACTTACATGCATTGAGTTGCTGCTGTGTGATTGGCTGATTAGCAATTTGTATTACCAAGCAATTGAACAGGTGTACCTAATAAAGTGGCCGGTGAGTGTATGTGATTAGTTAGGCGCAAAGCTTGTACACTAGATCACCACAAGAGGTCAGTATTGTCAAGTTTATGTAACTAATGAAACTCAGCAGTTTGAAGTGAGCAGATTCAGCTGCCAAAGGTTGACATTGTCATGTGATGTCACGGAAGGTTCCAAAATGTCCACCAGCCAAAGGAGAGGGGAATTCTACTCCAACCAGCCGGACAGAGGTCCTAGTTCCCTGGCTGTTATGCTGATCCTTTGGCTTAAACTCCAAGCACACATTAAAGATACAAAATAAAGCAGCTCTGTAATTATTATTACATTAACAAAATAATGTTTTAAATACAATCAGCATATCCTGGTACTGTATATTATTATTATTATATAGGATTTATATAGCACCAACAGTTTTCTCAGCACTTTACAATATAAAGGGAGACAATACAGCAACAATACAGTTCAATACAAGAGGCTTAGGAGGGCCTGATCCTGGGAGCTTACAATCTAAGAAGGAGGGGCTGGTGGTAAAAAACATAATAACTGTGGGGGGTGAACTGATAGGAGGAATAGAAGATTCTGTTATTAGCTAAAGGCAGGATAGGCTTCCCTGAAGAGATAGGTTTTCAGAGATTGCCTATAAGTGGGCAGAGTAGGCCAGCTGTTGGATAGATTGGGGTAGAGAGTTCCAGAGAATGAGGGAGGTTCTGGAGAAGTCCTAGAGATGAGCATGGGAGGAGGAGAGCAGGAGATCTTGGGAGGAGCGGAGAGGACAATTTGGGTGATATTTGGAGACAAGATTGGTGATGTAATTTGGGGTGTTATAAATGGTTTTATATGTTATTGTTAATGTTTTGAATTTTATTTGTTGGGCAATGGGAAGCCAGTGGAGGGATTGGCAGAGAGGGGTGGCAGATACAGAACGGTTGGTAAGGTGGATGAGTCTGGCGGCAGCATTCATGATAGACTGAAGAGGGGATAGCCTGTGATTAGGTAGGCCAATGAGGAGGTAGTTGCAATAGTCAAGGCAAGAGATAACAAAGGAGTGAATAAGTTGCTTAGTAGTTTCAGAGGTTAGGAACGGGCGTATCTTGGAGATGTTGCGGAGGTGAAGTCTACATTATTTGGACAGTGATTGGATTTGGGGCTTAAAGAACAGATGGGAGTCTAGGATTACACCTAGTACCCTGGCATAAGGGGAGGGACTGATGGTTGTATTATTGATCTTGATGGAGAAGTCAGGGGAGGGGGCATGGGCTGGGGGGAATAGTAGGAGATTGAGTTTGAGGAAGTGGAGTGACATCCATGCTGATATGTCACTTAGTAGGTTAGCAGTGCGAAAGGGGACTGAAGGGGTGAGGTGAGGAGTAGAAAGTTAGATTTGTGTGTCATCAGCATAGAGATAATACTTGAAGCCATGGGAGTTTATCAAGTGACTAAGGGGGGAGGTGTAGATGGAGAAGAAAGGGTTCCAAGGACAGAACCTTGAGGGACCCCTACAGATAGAGGGAGTGGAGAGGAGGAGACAGTTATAGATAACGCTGAAGGACCTGTCAGGGACCATCGCGACGCCTGGGTCTACACATGCGTAGGTGTCAGTCAAGACGTGCAGGTAGCAGGGCACTAGGACCCAGGCGCACCCGTCGTCTTGACAGTACTAGGCAGGCACTGGGACCTAGGCTGCGCCTGTCAGGTGCAGGGCGGGCTACTTAAACCTGCCCTTCACAGACACTTGTTGCCGAATGGTCTTTTGTATCCTGTTGCCTGTGTTGTGAATACTCTGATCTGGATTGTCTGACCTTGTTGCCTTCTCCTGTCCTGACCCCTTGGCTTGCCTGACTCTGCTCCTGGATGTTCCCTTATAGATCTGATCTTTTGGTATTGACCCTGCGTGTGACCCGACTATCCTTTGCCTATCGTCTTGTACCTCACCGACCCGCTAGTTATCGACCCGGCTTGTTTGACTCTGACTTTGCTCATCCGTCCATCCATCCCTCAGGGATCCCTGGGCTCCCTCACATCAGACTCTTAACCTGCTGGAGCCCTTGGCAGACTCCTCTACCTCTGATAGAGATACCTAGCAGCTGCGACCTGGTCCCGGAGCGCTCCAAGTCCATCCCCATCATCAGGGGCCCTGGTGAACAAGTGCTCCGGTACTTAGACTCCGCACTCTGGGGAGGCTCTATCAGGGGACTGATAGAGGTACTGTCAGGCGGTCCGTTACAGGAGCGCTGCAATAGGTAGGAGGAGAACCAGGAGAGAGCAGAGTCTCGGAGGCCAAGAGAATGGAGTTTTTTGAGGAGGAGGGGATGGTCAACCGTATCAAAAGCCGCAGAGAGGTCAAGTAGTAAGAGTACGGAGTAGTGGCCATTGGTTTTAGCAGTTAGTAGATCATTAGTGACTTTTAGTAGGGAAGTTTCAGTGGAGTGTAGTGAGCGAAAGCCAGACTGTAAAGAGTCAAGATGGTTGTCAGTGAGGTAGGAGTTCAGGCGATTGCAGACTAATCGTTCTAAGAGTTTAGAGGTAAACGGGAGCAGGGAGATGAGTCTTAAGTTGTTCAGGTTGGTGGGGTCCAGCGAGGGCTCTCTAAGTATGGGAGTGATGTGTGCATGCTTTAGTGGGGAGGGGAAGGCACCAGTAGAGAGGGAGAGATTGAAGATGTGAGTGAGGGGGCATAGGATGGAAGAAGAGGGTGACCGTAGTAGTTGTGAGGGGACTGGATCCAAGGGGCAGGTAGTGAGATGGGCTTCTGAGAAAACTTTAGTAACCTCTTCAGTATTAGCAAGGTCAAAAGAGGAAAGTGTTGAGGGAGGTTTAGTATAAGGCATGCTAAGTGGGACAGATGCCCCTACGAAAGGCATCAATCTTGTTTTTGAAATGATTGGCAATTCCGTAAGCAGTGCATGAGTTACTGCGTGGAGGTGGAGAAAGCAGAGAGTTAAAAGTAGAGAACAGATGACGAGGACTGGATGACAAGGATAAGAGTGACAAAGTAGGCTTGTTTGGCAGCATGAAGGGAGGAATTGTATGTTAAGAAAGCAGATTTATATAGGGTGAATGCTTGCTGATATTTGGTTTTATGCCACAATCGCTCCAGTGCACGACTATGCCTCTAAAGATTTCTGGTGTTGTCAGTCTGCCAAGGTTGTAATGGTCGGGGCCTGATGCTTCGTGTTGTTAGAGGAGCAAGTGAGTCTAATGTGGATGAAAGTGAACTGTTGTAGACAGCAGTGGCCAGGTCAGGGCAGGACAGGGGAGAGATTCTGTCATAGAGGCGGTCAGTTGCAGAGTGGAAAAGAGAAGGATTTAAGTTGTGAAGGTTCCTGCGGGTAATTGTTTGCTGCTTGGAGGGATAAGTATTTGAAGACGAGGAGACTGTGAAGGTGATGAGATTGTGATCAGAGAGAGGAAAAGTGTTTGTGAGGTTGTAGGGAGTGCAAAGATGGGAGAAAACAAGATATAATGTAGTCCCATCAGACTGAGTGGAGGACTGTGTCCATTTTGTTAAGGCAAAAAATGAGATTATGTTGAAGAGTTGGGATGTAGCCGAGTTGTTCACATTAATGGGAATGGTAATATCACCAAGAATGATAGTGGGTATTTCAGAGAAGAGAAAGTATTGTAGCCAAGCAGAGACGTCATCAAGACACCGGTCCAGGAGGACGATAGATCAGTGCAATCCTCAGAGAAATGGGAGAAAACAGCCGAATACAGTGAGTCTCGAAAGAAAAGAAGGATAGAGAGGGAGGGTTATGGAGGACTTGAAAGGTGGGGATAGAAGCAAACCAACCTCACCACTTTTCCGACCACTGGGTCTGGGTGAGTGGGTCCACATGAGCCCTCCACAGGAAAGTGCTGCGGGAGAAGCAGAATCTGATTCTTGAAGCCAGGTTTATGTAATTGCTGGTAGGTTAAGGGAGCGGGAGACAAAAAGGTCATGGACAGAGGTGAGCTTAATACAGACAGAGCGGGCATTCCAGAGCACACATGAAAAGGGGAGGGTGGTTTCTTAGGAGCATGGGGATAGAGATTAAATTGAGTGGATTGCGGCTATTCCCGGAGGAAGGTGGGTGCCTGGTGTGGGGGTGAGATACTGGAGGACCAGGGTTCAGGGAGATATCCCTAGATGTTAGGAGAAGAAGGAGGGTGAGGAAAGTAAGATGGAAGCGGGATGTATATGAGCGGTTTTAATGGGCTGTTTTTTTAATCTTTTTTTTTATCTGGAGTTCTGCCTTACTGCTGCCTGAGCCATTGACCCAAAATAGGAATTCTGACACTTTTCTGAAATATATTTATAGCACATTGGTTCCAGGTTTGTTACTTAAACATACTCTACCAGACAAAGCCAGACAACTAGAATTTTCTTCAGGAGGCCAGAAAATGCAGCCCCCCCCCCCCCCCCCACGTCATTTTAAGGATAGCTGTCTTTGGAGAAGCATGCAGGCTGGCATTAGTGAACTCTCCCTAATAGCTGACCTTCTTGCTTAAAGAAGTTGTAAATTTTATATATGTTTTAATTAAAATAAGAAACCAATTTTATTTACCTGCTGTGTGCAATGATATTGTACAGAGCAACCCAAAACCTCCTCTTCTGGGGTTCCCCACCAGTGATCTCAGCTACTCCTCTTCTGTGTCTGTCCCCTTAGTGTGCTGCTTGCTATGGGGGGCAGACTGTGGGTGTGCTCATGAGCTGGGCTGTGTGCATCCATAGATACACAAAGAGCAGCTCGGCCCCACCCCTGCCGATGGCTCTCACTGCTACGTCTGTGTTCTGTGCGGCAAGGATTATAGACCAGCATTGCTGCAGATGGGCACATTTCTGGATCGAGATAGGACTCAGGTATGTATTTAGGGAGGTGAAGGGATGATAGAACTACTGGGATTTTTTTTACCTTAATGCAGGGAATACCTTGTCTTTAGAACCATTTTAAGTACTTTTAGTTCTGACCCAAGACAAGTATGCAGACAAAAACTCCTGTGCCTTCTGTTCCCATTATCATTAAAAGATAGTTCTCCCCTAGTTTCACCATCAAGCAAAGAAACCAGATTTAGCACCAAAAAAAAGAAGGCACATGACTGCATTAGGGATCGGTCACAAGTACAGCAAGGCACTTCCGTTCCCCGTAAAAGCAATCCATGCTCAGATCGCTTTTCAAAGGTGTTTGACAGGTGGTGAGCAGCTGGCTCCTCACTGTCTGATTTAACCCTTTAATTGCCGTACTACTGCGGCACAATCACGTGTGTTGCATGCGGTTGCGGTGCAGTTCCAGCATGACCCCATGGAGCTGCACAGACCAGTGAAAGTGAGATGCTGTTTAAGCTTTGCCACAGCCACAGCATGTGTACAGCCATGAACTGCATATGTTAGTGTTCAGGCTTTCCTCCTGCACTTCCACTTTAAAACATATAACTCACAAATTAAAGGTCCCCCAGGCAGAGAAGAAAAAAAAAACAGTTCAGCATACAATACCCACTTGAGCTCTGGAAGGTTTTACCCCCTTCATGACCAGCCCATCTTACTGAATACTGTGCTGATTAAACTGGTAATTGTTCGGTCATGCAACATGGTACCCAAACAAAATTAAATACATATTTTTTCCACACAAACAGAGCTTTCTTTTGGTAGTATTTGATCATCATTAGGATTTTTCTTTTTTATTCTTTTGCAATATAAACCAAAAAAGAAAGAAAATTTTGAAAAAAGAAACAATATTTTTACTTTCTGTACCAATAAAAAAAATGAAAAAATCAAATTTAATTTTGGGCAAAATGTATTCTGCTACATGTCTTCGGTAAAAAAAAAAATCCCGATAAATATAAAGTGATTGTTTTCCGTGAAAGGTATAGCATCTACAAACTATGATATATGAAATGGTTTATCCTGATGAAGTCACGTGTGACACGTGACGCAACGCGTCGATACGCTACGTGGTGACGTCATTACGCCGGCAGCCATCTTGGTGCACCCAGGATACAGGTGGATACACCCATAGCATGTGGTGGAAATGCTTTACTAAACCTGTGTAAATGTGAGTGTGTCTACTGGCGTTTTTTGGTCTGATTACCTACATTAAACAGTATCGCACTATGAAAGTGTTTTTCTTCTTTTATGGGCATGTTTACATTGTGAGCTGAGCAGAGTTTCTGTGAGTGGGCTGGAGGTATTTGAGTTATCTGCCTAATCGATCCAGGAAGGGAGATATATACTTGGCATATTGGATCCGTGGTTACATGGAGATCGAGCAATAAGGAGATCCATACTTTAGGATCCGGGTGTGATCCAAAAAGCGTGATGACCCGTTGGGTCACTTATTGGAGGTGAGCAGGCATTTCAGCCGTTTTTGGGATCCCTTGGAGTGCACACCACATAACACCAGTTTCTTGTTTAGAGTGGAGCACTGTCTGTTTTAGTGCGGAGGATTCCCACAGCACTAATATTTGGACTCAATAAGGACTTTTTACTGTTTTTTGTGATTTCACTATTATTGTTTCACTGCATATTTGATGATTGTTCACTATACTTAAGATTGTTTTTGTGTCCCTCACTATACTTAAGATTGTTTTTGTGTCTCTCATTGTGTGTATAGTGTATACACTTATGTGTGTTTGGCACTTGTCACTTTATATTTATCCCTGTTGTAGGGTTTCACTTTGTTTACACTATTGGTGTGAAGTATCCCATATTTGGGATTTGGGTTTGGAGATTTATTCACAGTATTTGGGGTCTGTTAATATGACCCATGTTTTATTTATTTATTGTATTGCACTTTAAGGATTTTTTGCACTTTTGTATATTAGTTCCCTGTAGTGGGATCCGTATGGTGGTATTTGAGTTATTTATTTATTTATTATATTTAGTGCCAGGGGCGGACTGACCATTTGGAAACTCAGGCACTGCCCGAGGGCCCGGGGTCAGTAGGGGGCCCCATAAGATGCCCCTGGTACCTTTTTCATAGGCTTTTTTGAGTTTGGGCAAGGACACAGGGGCCCCATGATCCCCTATTGCCCGGGGGCCCCATGAGTTGTCAGTCCACCCCTGTTTAGTGCATTTTGATTGTTATTTAGCGCTGCACCATATTTATATCGAACTATGATATATACACTGGGATTTGTACTTTTTTTTATGCTACTAATGACATGATCAGTGACTTATAATGGGACTGCAATAGTGTGGCGAGCAATCTGACACAAATTGCCACTGACATTACCAGTGACACTAATATAGTGATTAGTGATACTACTATACACTGTCACTGTACTAATGACACTGACTGGGAAGGGTTTAACATCTAGGGTGATTAAGGGGTTAAATGCGTAGCTAACGATGTGTAATGTGTGTAAAGTGTGCTGGTTTTACTAAGACATCTCTTTGTTACCCTCTGTGCAGAGCCCTGTGTTGATTGTCAGCCGATCACCAGGTCCCAGCCTGAATCATTGGTTGGGACCTGCTGACAGACTCCCGTTGTGTACAATCACAATGGGAGTAAGCAGGGGAACACGAATGTGCGTGCCCTAAACAAGGAAGCAGGCAGCAATGTACCAGTATGTCACTTTGTCTGCACGGGCCGCCTGTCCGCAGTAGGGTGGATACTAACCTTCAGTATGGATCTCTCCTTCGCAGTACCTCTTTTCTACCATAAGATGTCCTCAGTCAACCATGATATTGGATGCCCCCTTGTCACTGTACCTGGAAGATTGAAGAGTTGCTCCTTAGTCCCCGCAGACTTTGGGGTCACCACACCACACTGCACTCATAAGAAGCACAATACAATACTTGAACAAAAATTAGCTGCATGGTCGAGCTGCCAACAACACCTTGACACCCCTCAGCTAGATTTTTTGTGGCATTAATTGGTTTTCAATGCATTCCTATGGGAAACCGCTTTTCGGTTTACAAATTTTTTCGCAATACGAAAAGTCCCGCAGAACGCATTAAATTCGTAAACCGAGGTACGCCTGTAACCGTAAATGAAGGACCTAGAATTATTTCTTACTTCATCGTGTGCAGTGGTAGCCAATGTGTGTTGTGCAACTGTGCGACTATTTACATATACATGCACACCCTATGCATTCGATTAATTTGTATGTGTCATGGGACTGAGATTGAGCTCTGCAGTCACTTGTGCAGAAGTTGTTTTCTAATTCCGGGTCACAATCCTGCGCAATGTTCTTTTGTCTCTTTCAGTCAGTTGACCATGTCAGCCGCGCTTATACTTATCAGACGACGTCTTCCCGGAAGCTGTGTTTGCCTTCACAACCTTTGACACTTTACCCCGCCACATGGCAAATACATTGGCAGCTTCAGTCACAGAGGCACGAGCTAAGCAGCACCAACAACTTGCCCTGTTTGACGCTCAGTAAGGTTGAACATGACTTTATTACTAGCAGCACACGCAGTGTATGACAAAGCAAGGCTTCCCATCTGTTAGCTAGGTGTCTCATCACACAGTGGAAGCAAAACGTCACATTCTCTTTCATTGCAAAACATGCCGTTACTTTCACACCTGTAAATCATGTAGTGTTTCCATTTTTTTGTCCAATCCCTGTATTTAACGCACACAGTTCAGGGGTCAGGAATAAGTAGCACAGAGAGTGCAGGGGTCAGGAATAAGTAGCACAGAGAGTGCAGGGGTCAGGATTAAGTAACACAGATAGTTCAGGGGGTCAGTGTTAAGTAACATAGAGAGTTCAGGGGTCAGGATTAAGTAACACAGATAGTTCAGGGGTCAGTGTTAAGTAACACAGAGAGTTCAGGTGTCAGTGTTAAGTAACACAGAGAGTTCAGGGGTCAGGATTAAGTAACACAGAGAGTGCAGGGGTCAGGATTAAGTAACACAGAGAGATCAGGGGTCAGTGTTAAGTAACACAGAGAGTGCAGGGGTCAGGATTAAGTAACACAGAGAATTCAGGGATCAGGAATAAGTAACACAGAGAGTGCAGGGGTCAGGATTAAGTAACACAGAGTGCAGGGGTCGGTGTTAAGTAACACAGAGAGTTCAGGGGTCAGGAATAAGTAACACAGAGAGTTCAGGGGTTAGGATTAAGTAACAGAGAGAGTGCAGGGGTCAGGATTAAGTAACACAGAGAGTTCAGGGGTGAGTGTTAAGTAACACAGAGAGTTCAGGGGTCAGGATTAAGTAACACAGAGAGCGCAGGGGTCAGGATTAAGTAACACAGAGAGATCAGGGGTCAGTGTTAAGTAACACAGAGAGTGCAGGGGTCAGGATTAAGTAACACAGAGAGATCAGGGGTCAGTGTTAAGTAACACAGAGAATTCAGGGATCAGGAATAAGTAACACAGAGAGTGCAGTGGTCAGGATTAAGTAACACAGATAGTTCAGGGGTCAGTGTTAAGTAACGCAGAGAGTTCAGGGGTCAGGATTAAGTAACACAGAGAATTCAGGGATCAGGAATAAGTAACACAGAGAGTGCAGGGGTCAGGATTAAGTAACACAGATAGTTCAGGGGTCAGTGTTAAGTAACACAGAGAGTTCAGGGGTCAGGATTAAGTAACACAGAGAGTGCAGGGGTCAGGATTAAGTAACACAGAGTGCAGGGGTCAGTGTTAAGTAACACAGAGAGTTCAGGGGCTAGGATTAAGTAACACAGAGAGTGCAGGGGTCAGGATTAAGTAACACAGAGAGATCAGGGGTCAGTGATAAGTAACACAGAGAGTGCAGGGGTCAGGAATAAGTAACACAGATAGTTCAGGGGTCAGGAATAAGTAACACAGAGAGCGCAGGGGTCAGGAATAAGTAACAGAGAGTGCAGGGGTCAGGATTCAGTAACACAGAGAGTTCAGGGGTCAGGAATAAATAACACTGAGAATTCAAGGGTCAGGAATAAGTAACACAGAGAATTCAGGGGTCAGGAATAAGTAACAGAGAGTTCAGGGGTCAGGATTAAATAACAGAGTTCAGGGGTCATAATTATCTAGGCTCACCCTCACAGGAGCTGCTGAGTGTGATGAGACACCTGTCACCCCTATTGGGTGACTCCATCAGAGAACCACTTCCTCACCACTGGGACCCAGGACCAAGGTATTATAGCTGGGCATTGCACCCAAGATTAGACGAGACTAGTTTGAATGCCAAACTGGAACTACTTTGTTGAACAGAGATACAGTTTTTATACACTCCAGAAATAGGGGCTGCCCCCCCCAAAAAAAAACTAATATTACACATTGAGATAAACATCCCACACTGATTAGATAACGAAGTGAAGCTGACATCAGAGTGACCTCATTATGCAGGAGCTTCCATCAGGACTTGCCAACAGACAAACAATAGGTGACTCAAATAACCAGGTTATCCTGAAGAAGTCACGTGGGATACGTGACGCAACGCGTCGGTACGCTACGTGGTGACGTCATTACGCCGGCAGCCATCTTGGTACACCCAAGGATACATGTGAATACACCCATGGTATGAGGTGGAATGCTCAATTTATACTACAACAATGTGAGTGTATTTATTGGCATTTTTGATTACTTTTATTAAAACAATATTGCACTATGGAAGTATCTCTTTCTTCTCCTATGGGCCATGTTTTTTACTGAGAGCTGGGCTATACCTCGGTGAGTAAGGTGGAGATAATAAGACCTGCCTATCGATCCAGGAAGGGGAAATCTTATATGGTATAATTGGAACCCTGTGTATGTGGAGATCGGCTACTAAGGATATCTTAGGATCCTGGTGTGATCCAAAAGCGTGTTGACCCATAGGGTCACTTATTGGAGGTGAGCGGGCATTTTAGCCTTTTTAGGATTTGTTTGGAGTGTACACCGCACGGCACCAGTTCCGTGTTGGTAGTGGAGCACTGTTTTTGTGTGGAGGATTCCAACAGCATTATTATTGGACTTTATTGGACTTTTGCTGCCTTATTTTATGTGATCATTTTTTCACAGCAATTGTTTTCTTCACTGCATATGTTTTTTCACTGCGTATATATATATATATATATATATATATATATATATATATAATTTTTTTTTCAGTGCTGCCCCCCCCCCCCCATTTTTTCACAGCAATTGTTTTCTTCACTGCATATGTTTTTTGCGTATATTTATATATATATATATTTTATTTATTTTTTTTATTGTCTCACTACACATATTTATTGTTTTTTGCATTTTTTTATTGTCACTGTGTTTATTGTGTATACACTATATATATTGTGATTCAGCACTTGTCACTTTATGATTATCCCAATTTTGGGATTCACTTTGTTGACACAGTTTGGTGCGTATTATCCCAATTTGGGATTGGGTTGTGTTTTTTTGGTTTTCTCACTGCATTCAGGGTCTGAATTTGTGACCCTTTTTGATATATTCACTGAGTTGCACTTTAGTTTCTTGCACTTTATTTTAGATCCCATAGGATCTTTTATCATTTTTATTACTGTAATATTGTTTATTTATTTTTAGCGCTGCACCATATGTACACTATTTAGGTTTTGTGCTGCCTTAGGCAACACAAAAATTGGCGCCCCCCGCAGAAAGAGCCTGACATTGACCAAGAACAACCATGCCCTCCACCCGAGCCTTCCACTAACACTGCCCCCCATACACCAGCCACCATCCCACATGGCGAGACAGCTCCGGACATCCCCAGGAACAAGAGTCGGGCTGTGCATACACCGCCATGAAACCCGCAGCATCTCTCGGAATCCACCAGGTCCCCATGCCGCACGTGTCCCTTCTTCTGTCCCTTCTTCCAAGGAGCAGTGCTGCCCCCCCATGAAAAATGCCACCCTAGGCAAATGCCTTGTTTGCCTTGTGGTAAATACACCCTTGACGAGGGGTACGAGGGGAGGTGGCCGTGTGTGTGGATGTTCATCTATGACCATTTTGACCACTGTGTGGATGCTGCTGCCATATATTACCACTCATGTTGATATATGAGTATGTGGAGAAAGTTTCTCGTTGTAAGAATTTTGTAATAATCATAATTGTATGACTAAGGTTATACATATGTGCATATATGTATCTTCAAGCTAGGGCATTGGACTTCTTTGCCTCCAACTCTTTTGGGGTCCTGAGGAAGCTAATAAGCAAAGCGCATTGACCTCTGGAGGACTTAGATGTCATAATACATAATGCTGTGATTTATTGGGCTGACTACCTAAATACTGTTTTTTTATGGTAGATTTTTGGAAGATATGTTTTCAATAAACATGTTCTATACTGTAATATGAGGTTGTCCATTTTCTATGCCAGTAAAGTCCCATTAGTTTTTGGTGGTTCAGGGTTGAAGACCTCATCGTCCATCCTTCATGTAACACTGTTGAAGACCTCATCGTCCATCCTTCACGTAACACTGTTGAAGACCTCATCGTCCATCCTTGACGTAACACTGTTGAAGACCTTATCGTCCATCCTTCACGTAACACTGTTGAAGACCTTATCGTCCAACCTTCACGTAACACTGTTGAAGACCTCATCGTCCATCCTTCACGTAACACTGTTGAAGACCTTATCGTCCATCCTTCACGTAACACTGTTGAAGACCTTATCGTCCATCCTTCACATAACACTGTTGAAGACCTTATTGTCCATCCTTCACGTAACACTGTTGAAGACCTAATCGTCCATCCTTTACGTAACACTGTTGAAGACCTCATCTTCCATCCTTCACGTAACACTGAGCAGCTCTGGCAATTGGTCATTCACACTAGCACTGCATCATGGGAGGAGGTCACATGCTGCCCTATACCTGGAATCACAGGAGGGTAACAATGGAGGGTCAGAAGAGCATGACCGAATTAAGTATAAGTGGGTCATGGGTAGGATTTTTAAGACACTGTTTTGAGCAGGAAAAGTGACAACCCCTCTTTAAAGAATGGAAACCGTCTCCTGTAAGGACAATCTCCTGCGAGTCCCAGTATGGATACATTCCTCAACCCACACACTGGGTGTGACTGGCACAGACCCACCGCCAAGTCAAGGAATGTTTTCCTTTTCTTATGTGCTCTGCGTCTTCCTGTGCCCGGCTCTTTCTGGTTAACCATTGAAACCCTAATGACGGCTGATGGCTTGTGCTGATCTGACACGTCCGTGGGAGTGATGAGTGGAATGTGCTTAGTGGACGGATCCCAATTACACAATCCTTTCCTAAATTTACTCCCAAGTATCAGTTTCACTGAACAAGTTAAAGCTCAACTCTAGGCAGTCAACTAAATGCACAGATATATGACACATATATAGGAGCTGCTTTACCTGCCAAAAGATTTCTATTTCTGTTCATCCAACTTTGAGATTTACACAGCTCTGTCACACAACACAGCCCTGTCCAGCAGAGCACGATACCTGATTTTTCTCTGCTCTAGTTACTTAACACTTATAGTTCTTGTCCTTCCCCAGCCTGTGATTGCAAAGGAAAAGCAGCAGACTGACAGGCAAGCTCTCTCCTCTTATAAGCATGCCCAGGGCAGTGCAAGGATTTTTAACTACATAGGAGAAGAAGCATTTTGTCGCCCCCCCGTCCTCCAGCTACCCCACAATGGAACTGCTAGCTCCCCCCCCCCCCATCCTCCAGCTACCCCACAATGGAACTGCTAGCCCCCCCCAATCCTCCAGCTACCCCACACTAGTACTGCTAGCTCCCCCCCCATCCTCCAGCTACCCCACAATGGAACTGCTAGCCCCCCCCAATCCTCCAGCTACCCCACACTGGTACTGCTAGCTCCCCCCCCATCCTCCAGCTACCCCACAATGGAACTGCTAGCCCCCCCCAATCCTCCAGCTACCCCACACTAGTACTGCTAGCTCCCCCCCCCCATCCTCCAGCTACCCCACACTAGTACTGCTAGCTCCCCCCCAGGGGCGGACTGACAACTCATGGGGCCCCCGGGCAATAGGGGATCATGGGGTCCCTGTGTCCTTGCCCAAACTCAAAAAAGCCTATGAAAAAGGTACCAGGGGCATCTCATGGGGCCCCCTACTGACCCCAGGCCCTCGGGCAGTGTCCGAGTTTCCAAATGGTCAGTCCGCCCCTGCTCCCCCCCATCCTCCAGCTACCCCACACTGGTACTGCTAGCTCCTCCCCCATTCTCCAGCTACCCCACATTGGTACTGCTAGCCCCCCCCCAATCCTCCAGCTACCCCACATTGGTACTGCTAGCCCACCCCCCCATCCTCCAGCTACCCCACATTGGTACTGATAGCCCCCCCCCAATCCTCCAGCTACCCCACATTGGTACTGCTAGCCTACCCCCCCATCCTCCAAAGCACCCCAAGCTGGCACTGCTGTACCCCCCCCCCATTCTCCAGCCACACCATGCTGGTGTTGCTAGCCCCCCCCCCCCCCACTGTTCTCCTGCCATCCCATGCTGGTACTGCAAGCCCACCCCCATCCTCCAGCCACCCCACACTGGTACTCTTGTACCCAGGGCTGCTGTTAGAAACCACAGGGCTCCATACAGCCAACCTGACAGGGCCCCCTCAAACCCCCCCCCCCCCAAAAAAAAACACGGTTTACCATGCTTCAGTTATGAATGAACACAATGAGTGATTGGTACCGATCACTCATTGCATTCATTCAGGAAAGGAAGGGACTGGTAAATGTGACATATTTACTGGACCCTTCCAGGGGGGGCACACAGGGGGCCTTGGCAGCAGAGGGAAACATATGGTGCACAGGGAGGGTGATGGGTGCTGCGGGGAGGGTGATTACTGGAACTGATCCCCTGTATGGCTCTCTCTGCAGCAGATGAAAGACAGCGGGAGGGAGAGAAGAGGAGAAGTCAGCTTTCACCTGCTGCAGAAAGCCATACAATGGATTGGTTCCAGTAATTCCCCCCCCCCACACCATGCCGATCACCCTCCCTGCCCACAAATCTGATTCACCCACGCTGGCCTTGGCCCCGTACAGGAGGACTGGTGGTCCCCGGTATCCACAGCCCTGGTTGTATCCCCCCATCCTCAAGCCACCCCATGCTGGTGTTGCTAGCCCCCCCACCTCTGTTCTTCTGCCATCTCATGCTGGTACTGCTAGCCCACCCCACATCCTCCAGACACCCCACACAAGTATTGTTGTACCCCCATCCTCCAGCCACCCTATGCTGGTGTTACTGGCCCCTGCTCCCACTGTTCTCCTTCCACCCCATATTGGTACTGCTAACTCGACCCCCGTCTTCCAGCCACCCCACTCTGGTACTGCTAGCCCACCCCCCGTCTTCCAGCCACCCCACTCTGGTACTGGTAGCCCACCCCCCTGTCTTCCAGCCACCCCACTCTGGTACTGCTAGCCCACCCCCCGTCTCCCAGCCACCCCATGCTGGTACTGCTAGTTAACCCCCTCCACTCCATGGCACCCCATACTGGTACTGCTGTAACCCGCCCTGAACTCCAGCCACCCCATGCTGGTACTGCTGTACCCTCCCAACCCACCTAACCCCTGTCCTCCAGCCACCCTACACAGCTGTACCAAGTGACTGGGAGTTTACATTTTATCACCCCCCCCCCTATCCTGGCACCCTAAGGCAACTGCCTAAGCTGCCTTTATGCTGGCGCCAGCCCTGAACATCTCTTTTGTTAGCGCGATTTGCAAGGCAGATGTCTATGCAAATCACAACAAAAGTAGTGCATGTACTATTTTAGAAATTGGTGTGGCTCCGACCAAGTCAGAACCAGACCTCTGTAATTGTGGACAATAGGGTGCGACTTGGCATGCGATTTGCAAGTCGCCTGGCATGCAAATCGCATGCCAAATTGCAGCCGATGTGACCTTGGGCTAAAGTTTTCAGAAATTGCTCCTGAAATTGCACAGAAATTGCGTCATTTTAAATTGTAGCAGTGTGACTGGTGACTTAATGTGTTTTCTGAGTCAGATGACCTATGAAAATCGCACACTAAACATGGTAAAATCGCAGGTAAAATTTCAGCAAAATCATGGATAAATCCCACATTTTTGGCGCCCATTATCGGCACCTTTTTTCCTATCCGCAAAATATGCTTATCACATTGTTTCGGCTGCTACATTTTGGCTGCCGATATATCGGGGCATCCCTAGTTTAGATAATCGTTAACCTCTTGTCAGCCACATAATGTGTCTATGAGCGGCAGAGCCTTCTCTGCAGAAAGCATGCACACTGCGCACTCCCAGCACAGTTACTGAGCTGTCATAGACAGCTCTCAGTCTCCAGTAATGATCGGGAGGCAGTCTGGACCAGTGGTGTATTTAGATTTTGTGCTGCCCTAGGCAACACAAAAATTGGCGCCCCTTGCAGAAAGCCTGACATTGACCAAGAACACCCCTGCCCTTCACTTGAGCCTTCCACTACCACTGCCCCCCATACACCAGCCACCATCCCCCATGGTGAGAGAGAGAAAGAGAGAGAAAGACACTCACATTCACAGCTCCGGACATCCCCAGGAACGAGAGTCAGGCTGTGCATACACCGTTATGAAACCCACAGCATCTCTCAGAACCCACCAGGCCCCCATGCTGCATGTGCCCCTTCTTCTGTCCCTTCTTCCAAGGGGCAGTGCTGCCCCCCCAAAAAAAATGCTGACCTAGGCAAATGCCTTGTTTGCATTGTGGTAAATACACCCCTGGTCTGGACTAGTGCCTAATCATGTGACCACTGTAACAGCCAATCACAGTAGTCGTGTAACTGGGCAGTCCTTCTTGCCCTGCCCAGGCGTGAAGACCTATTTAAAGTGACACCGGGGCTGGGTAGAGAGCTTACACAGGCCAGGGTCATGTGACCACAACCAGGGGAATCTGATTTATGTAAAACGTTGGATTTACAGGGAAATGGGCCAATTCGGTGTTTCCTGGACGCCGGTATCAGCGCACAGACTGATTTTTACTTTTGGCGCAGAGTTGATCTTTAATATGGTAAAGAAGGAAATGTGTGAATGTTTGCTCTGGCTCCGGCGTCCTCTAATGTCGCCCTCATTTCCAGGGTTTTATCTCTGGGGTGCCGCGTGCTTTCAGCGCCAGCCGGGAAACTGTCTGGATGGGAAGGCTTGCAGAAAGCTTTTAGGAGCCCCTCAACCCCCGGGCCGAGATCTGCGCCAGAAAAGTGTCCGCCGGCCTTCCAGTAATAACAGACGTGTAGAGGATTTCGAGAGGCTAATTGCCGTTTTCCAGAAGTCTTTATGAAGAATGGCTGGGATGACATAACGAGCTGTAGGAATGAGTCTACAGTGTGGCCCGCTCCCGGCTGACGGATGGCTGAGCCCAGATCTCCGAGGACAGGAAGGATTGAATAGAAACCAGCAGAAGAGGAAACCTCATTGGATGGAAAGTTTTTACTTCTTCACATTATTCTCATCAAATTATCATTGAAAACCCGCACCGCAGAGCCGCACATGAGGTCGGAGGGCGGTTGCGGTGCCGCCCCATTCAAGTGAATGGGTTGCATTCGGCAGGTAGTACTGCAAGCTGAGCGCAGCACAGGGAATCATTTTTGCTGGGGTGAGGATGGGGGGGGGGGGCTGTAAAAAACATGGCTCAACTGGGTGATTTTAGGGATCTTTCACATTCACTTTGATCTTTGTTTGGATCGCTCTTCAGAGATCATTTGACAAACAAGGTGGAGGTGTTGTATTGCCTCCTCACCACCTGCTTTAGCCCCTTGAACCCCACACTAGCATGCAGCGATTGCGGTGTGGTTGCAGAACAGCTCTATTGACTTGAATGGGTCATGTTCGGCACTCCCCACAGGGGGTATAATTTCTGCTGAAGGGGTTAATCCTCTGCATTGTATAAAAAGGCTTTTTGATCCTGTCTTCTCTGATCCTCTCTTTCTTCTACTGTCCCCAATCCATCTGCTGATAGAACAGAGCCTTGGGGGCAAGCTGCACATGCTCAGTTTGGTGTGTATTGCTAAAGAGTTTTTTTCCGTGGGAGAGTGCATGTGATCATCCCAGGGCCAATCAGCACTGTCCAGACATCAGGGGTCATGCAGCCTCATAGGACAGTCAGAGGAGAATGAAATCTCCTTCTACAAGCTGTAACCAGTGCTCTGCTGGATACTGATAGAAGTCACAAAATGACTATATACTACTGATGAGAAAAGGTATTTAGCAGTTTATATTTACAAAAATAATCGCATTTCCATGTTCTGTGTACTGTGGGCAGGGCTGTGGACAAGGGGGTACCACCAGTCCTCCTGTACGGGGCCCAAGCCAGCAGGGGGGGCCCAGGAAGCTGGATAAATTGGATGTGGGCAGGGAGGGTGATCGGCACTGTGAGGAAGGGGGGATAATTACTGTAACCAATCCCTTGTATGGCTCTCTCTGCAGCGGCTGAAAGTGGGCTTCTTCTCCTCTGACTCTCACTGACTTTCAGCTGCTGCAGAGAGAGTCAAACTGGGGATCAGTTCCAGGCCCCCCACCCCTGCAGTGCTGCCGGCTTCCCTCCTTTCCTTCTCACCCGAGCTGCAAGCACACAATAGGATCCTTCAGCATGGAGAGTGAGGGAAAGGTCCGGTAAATACGTCACGTTTACCATCCCCTTTCTTTACTGAATGAACTCGATGAGTGATCAGTACCGATCACTCGCTGTGTTCATTCATACCCAAAGCATAGTAAACTGTGGGGGCCCTGTCAAGTTGGCTGTGTGGGGCCCTGTGGTTTCTAACAGCAGCACTGACTGTGGGAGACCAGATATAGTGACTGCAGGGTCCGGGGGGGACCAGATATAGTGAATGCAGGGTCCGGGGAGACCAAATATAGTGAATGCAGGAGTCCGGGACACCAGATATAGTGAATGCAGGGTCCTGGGAGACCAGATATAGTGAATGCAGGGTACGGGGAGACCAGATATAGTAAATGTGGTGTCTGGGAGACCAGATATAATGAATGCAGGGTCCGGGAGACCGGATATAGTGAATGCAGGGTCCGGGGAGACCGGATATAGTGAATGCGGGGTCCGGGGAGACCAGATATAGTGAATGCACGGTCCAGGGAGACCAGATATAGTGAATGCAGGGTCCGGGGAGACCGGATATAGTGAATTCAGGGTCCGGGGAGACCGGATATAGTGAATACAGGGTCCAAGGAGACCAGATATAGTGAATACAGGGTCCGGGGAGACCAGATATAGTGAATGCAGGGACTGGGGAGACCGGATATAGTGAATGCAGGGTCCGGGGAGACCAGATATAGTGAATGCACGGTCCGGGGAGACCAGATATAGAAAATGCAGGGTCCGTGGAGACCAGATATAGTGAATGCAGGGTCCGGGGAGACCAGATATAGTAAATGCAGGGTCCGGGGAGACCAGATATAGTGAATGCAGGGTCCGGGGAGACCAGATATAGTGAATGCGGGGTCCGGGGAGACCAGATATAGTGAATGCAGGGTCTGGGGAGATCAGATATAGTGAATGCGGGGTCCGGGGAGACCAGGTATAGTAAATGTGGGGTCTGGGAGACCAGATATAGTGAATGCAGGGTCTGGGGAGACCGGATATAGTGAATGCAGGGTCCGGGGAGACCAGATATAGTGAATGCAGGGTCCGGGGAGACCAGATATAGTAAATGTGGGGTCTGGGAGACCAGATATAGTGAATGCAGGGTCCGGGAACCAGATATAGTGAATGCAGGGTCCGGGGAGACCGGATATAGTGAATGCAGGGTCCGAGGAGACTGGATATAGTGAATGCAGGGTCCGGGGAGACTGGATATAGTGAATGCAGGGTCTCGGGAGACCAGATATAGTGAATGCAGGGTTCGGGGAGACCAGATATAGTGAATGCAGGGTCCGAGGAGACTGGATATAGTGAATGCAGGGTCCGGGAGACCGGATATAGTGAATACAGGGTCTAAGGAGACTGGAAATAGTGAATGCGGGGTCCGGGGAGACTGGATATAGTGAATGCAGGGTGCGGGGAGACCAGATATAGTGAATGCAGGGTGCGGGGAGACCAGATATAGTGAATGCAGGTTCTGGGGAGACCAGATATAGTGAATGCAGGGTCCGGGTTGACTGGATATAGTGAATGCGGGGTCCGGGGAGACCAGATATAGTGAGTGCAGGGTCTGGGGAGACCAGATATAGTGAAGGCAGGGTCTGGGGAGACCAGATATAGTGAATGCAGGGTCTCGGGAGACCAGATATAGTGAATGCAGGGTCCGGGTTGACTGGATATAGTGAATGCAGGGTCCTGGGTTTAGAAATACTTTAAATGATGCTTACGCGCAGGGTATTGATGTACATGTGAATGAGCCTTTAGTGCAAATATAAAAAGAATTATAGGCAGTGTCAGCTGCATTGTGGTAAGTGCACTGATAATGCCACAAACACACTTTTCCCTTTATTCTCACCTAGTGATTCGATCAGTATCACACTTCCTGTCTTACCCCAGGTTCACACGTGATTACTGCAGCATTTTGAATTTTGTAGAAACACATTACAGTCCATTTAACATGATTTCCTATGGGACATGTTTACATCTCTGCGTTTTCACCCGGTATATTTTTTGGAAAGGGTCAGGAACTTTTTTGAACGCGAAACGTTGCGTTTTTGGTTCTATAGACTTCAATGGGAACGCTGCAGAAAACCATGTATTGCGTTTTTGCTATGTTTTTGCTGTGTTTTGCCTTTTAAATCTGCCTAGCAACAAGAAAAAGAAAACGTGAAAAGCAATAATGCAAAACGCAACACAAAACGCAATGCAGAAACGCCTCAAACGCAACCTGCATAGGTGTGAACCTAGACTTAAGCTGGCCATACATTTTACAATGTTCTTGTTTGATTTCCTTTAGATTTGCCTTCAGCTATGTAGTGCAAGGGCCTGCCTGATTGCATACAAAGTGAAAGTGTTGAATTTTGAGCTCATATTATATGGTTTTAGTAAATCTAAAGGAAAATTGTACAATGTATGGCCAGCCTTATGGTGTCTCCACTCTGGATGGAGGAGCAACAGAGACACCTTTGGACATCAGCATTGTCAGCCTATGGAGGGGGGAGTATTAGATGTACTAAGAGATTTAGACGGTCTTGACTAACAAATGACAGTGGAACCCAGCACATGCCGATCCGCACAGCTAAGCTTTAAGGCCCCATTCACATATCGCATAGCAGGAATTAGCATTCCCGCAAAACAATTTCCAAAGCGCAATTCTTACATGATTCTGCCTTTTTCGATAGGGCCAACCCAATCCAACTGAATGGGCTAATCTATGCACGTTTGTCACCCAAAAATAAGCGCCTGCTCCTTTTTGGGCGACAAGCTTTGAGCGATTTTTAAAGGTGTGTTTTGCCGTGACTGCTGCGACACAATCACTGCAGAATCACATCACGCTTGGGCTGCCATTAAAGGATAATGTCACCCAAACATTCGTTGTGCAGTGATTGCTACAGAAATTGGAAACTGGAATTACCACGATTCTGCCCTTGATTCCAAATCGCAAATTGTGGGGAAATCAATATTCCTCCCTTGCAGTGGGGCCGCCCTTGCATTGCAAGGTTTAAATGCTCCTTTATGTCTATGGTACTGGAAAACCAATTTCGTTTACCTGATCCCCTCCTCCCCCAGTAGTCAGTGCTTTCCTCTATGCTCTGGCTTGTGGACTGTTCTTCAGAGTCCTGACATCTAGTGCAGGGCCATAAGCCCCGCATTGTACTTCATGTCAGAAGGCACAAGGCTGCTGTTAGAAACCACAGGGCCCCATACAGCCAACCTGACAGCCCCCCCCTAAAAATACCCAAGTTTACTATGCTTCATTTATGAATGAACACAGTGTCTGATCAGTACCAATCTCTTGTGTTTATTCAGGAAAGAAAGAGGCTGGTAAATGTGACATATTTTTCCCCACTCTCCATCCTGAAGGATCCTATTGTGTGCTTGCAGCTGCTGGCCGGAAGGAGAGGAGGGAAGCCGGCAGCAGGCGAGGGTGGTGGCACACAGCGGGAAAGCAAGGGAAATATATGATGCACAGGGAGGATGAACAGGTTCTGAGGGGGGCAATTACTGGAACTGATCCCCTGTATGGCTCTCTCTGCAGCAGCTGAAAGCCAGCGGGAGGGAGAGGAGAAGCCAGCTTTCAGTTGCAACAGAGAGAGCCATACAGGGCATTGGTCCAAGTAATTGCACCCCCTCCATGCCGATCACCCTCCCTGCCCAAATCTGATTTACCCAATTATCTGGGCCCCCCTACTGGCCTGGGCTCCATACAGGAGGACTGGTGGTACCCCCTTATCCACGGCCCTGAGAAGGTATGTGACCCCTGGAGCAGGGAGTAGAAGAAACTTCAGGGAACAATCTTTCACCTTGAGAGGAGTCTGTGGGGGGATCGGATGAGAAAAAAAGACCTAAGACCTACCCTGGACATAAATGAGATTTGAACTATTTTATGCTTTTTATTTTGTTTGAAATAGAGTAAGGGTGAGAACTTCTGTTGGATTTTTACTGCCATATAAAAATCCAGCAGGTTAGGAAGTGATGAGAAAACTTTCCAAATGGGACACAGAAGACAAATATTTCGCTGAATGGGTGAGGGTCAGATGACAGCTTTGCCCTATTGTCCTGGTGACAACCGCACCCTTCATTTCTACTACAGCTCTCATATGGACAGGAAGTGAGGGGAAATCTTCCCAATGGGCTATCAGCCGAAAATTAAAGCTTGCCAGAAATGTTAAGTTCTTGCTATGTTATCAAGAAAATTTAGACATGTTAATTATGCCTAAGAAGTACCCTAAACAATGTACCTATTGTCTGCAATTCCAGCTGCAGAATAGTCACTGCCTGGTATGTGTGTGTGCCTAGGCACTCCTGTCTCTGCAGCCTCATAGCTGTACAGTCTATCTGCAGTGTGAGATCTAAAGCACTGCTGCCTCTGACTGCTAGTCCCAGGAGATTTGGTGATGTCACTCCTGTGCTGCTCACTGTTCTCCTTGCTGGAGGATTTGACATGAGGAAGGAAAGCCCTGCCTCCCCATACAGAGACAGTGCAAAACAAGACATGGTATGTCAGTAATGGGGATCAACTGCAGGAAGACCACAGGCAAGGATGGTGAGTAATCCTATGTATTCTGCCCACCTTTTCTGTGCAAAGCTTCCACAGTCCAGTTCTTCTATAAGTCTTCTACACACTTTTCAAAATGGAAGGCTTAAAACTAGTAAAACAAACTCTAAACCCATTCTATGCATAAAGGTAGAAAACCTTCTGTTTGTAGCAGCCCCCATAACACTTACCTGAGCCCTATCCTTATCCAGTGATGTGCACGAGAGCCTCGGTTCTCCAGGGACTCTCACTCCTGATTGGCTGATTGTCTTCCTCTATTGTCAATCACAGCCAGCAGGAGAGGGAGGGGGTGGGCCGGGACCTAGCAGCAGCTCTGTGTGTGAATGGACACACAGAACTACGGCTCAGGAGAGGGCCTGCTCGCGTGCCCCCATAGCAAGCTGCTTGCTGTAGGGGCACCTGACAGGACGGAGGGGCCAGGAGCGTTGGTGGGGGACCCGAGAAGAAGAATATCCAGGCTGCTCTGTGCAAAACCACTGCATAGAGCAGGTAAGTATAACATTGTTGTTATTTAAAAAAAAAAAAAGACTTTAATATCACTTTAACTATTTGTTAAACTTCTTACCCCAGCACTTGCACTTTACAGCTTTCACTTCTGCTGGCTTCTGCTCCCTCAGTACTGCTTATCTGAACCTTTGGTCATCATAGGAAAGAGTTAACAGTGGACGGTGCAGTCTGCTAGCTTGGCTAGCTTGGAGAAGGGAGGAGCAAGGAAGTGCCTTGCAATCCAAACCTACAGGGCTGTGTGTTTCTATTGATGCACACAGCGTAAAGTGTCACAACTCTAGTCCCTGGACACAAATGGAAAACTCAGCTAAATTGTCTCAAAAACGAAAAGCATTTTTGGTGCAGTTTTTGAGCACAGCAAGTGCGGAAAAAAATGCATATGTGTTTCAAGGGAAAACTATACCTTATGGCACCACTCCAAGCTATGGATGGAAGGAAAAGGATCACCCTACCGGCAAGTGAGAAGAGGGGAGCATGAGTCCAAGTGATTCCAGTGTCAGCCAATACAAGTCAAGGGATAGACGCTGCTCAACGGACCCCAGATTGGTTGAGGAATGGCCTCAGTTGCCATTCTGGCCACACCCTCTGGTGCAGTTCTCCCCGCCCAATGGGGCTTGGTCACACCGGTAGTGAGGATGTGAGAAGCCAGGAAATATATATGCACCATTGGCCGTGAAAAAAGAATCAGGTGTGTATATGTGATGGCAGAGTGATTGGAAAACAGGAAACTGAATAGTAATGCTGAAATACAAGAGAAGAGAAAAGAAAGAGAGAGAAAAAAATTAAAAATAAAAAAAAAAATAATAAAAATAATAAAATGAAAAATAAAATGCATATGTGTTTTTAGGGAATAGTATTTCTGATGGCGCCACTCCAAGCTATGGATGGAAAGAAAAGAATCACCCCACCGGCAAGTGAGAAGAGGGGAGCATGAGGGGAGCAAGTGATTCCAGTGTCAGCCAATACAAGTGAAGGGATGGACGCTGCTCAACGACCCCAGGAGTCCAATGTTGAGGAATGGCCTCAATCGCCGTTCTGGCCACGCCCTCTGATGCGTTTTGCCCAGCCCAGCGGGGCTTTGTCACAGCGGTAGTGAGGATGTGAGTAGCCAAGAAATATATATCCACCATTGGCCATGAAAAAAGAATCAGTTGTGTATATATGATGACAGTGATTGGAAAGCAGGAAACTGAATAGTAATGCTGAAATACAAGAGAAGAGAAAAGAAAGAGAGAAAAAAATTGCAAAAAAAATAAATAAATAAATAATAAAATGGAATAAAAAAAAGGTATGTGCGTTTTTGCCAAATTTTTTTTGTCGGATCAGTGTGAACGTACCCTAAGATTAAATCAGACGCTGATAGTGCTTAAAAACTGAGGGGTTAATATTACCCATTACCCAACCACGGTAGTACATGCTCACTGGGAGGTGGTGACACCAGGATCATTGTTGTAGCTGCAGCCATGATCCTGCTATCAAAATTTCCAGCCAGAGATTTACCCTCCTATAAAAATAATCAGAGCAGCTCTACAGCCACCCAATCACGTTTACAGGGTGCAGAAGGGAGCACCCCCTCCTGCCACTGCCTGATGCCATTCCCGGGCTTTCCAGAGTGACGGCTGAGTACGGAGGAGGGGAGGGTACATCCATTCCCAATCCCCCCCCCCCTCCCCGTTTCAAATGAAGCCAGAACTGATGTGTTTTAAGTTGCTTCTAGTTTTCGTTTGTAGTGTACAAGTCATTACCGATCCCAGATCTCTCCATAAAGAGAACCTGCCACTGTCCAGCTGTCACAAGGAATGTTGTTCATCCCTTGAAATAGCAATAAAGTTGCTAAAACAAATTAAAGAGACAGTGTTAAAAAAATTTAAATAAAATAAATAATATATTTTTAAAAAAATGTAAAACCCCCCATCTCCCCATGCCTATCTACAAATGTGAATGTGCTTGTAGGCAAACCGTAATTGCACAACACGTGAAGTATCACCGTGAACATCAGAGTGAGAGCGATAATTCTATCGCAAGACCTCCTGTTTAACTCTAAAATGGTAAAGGCTTTAAAATGTTTAAAAAATGTTCTCCCTTTTTTTTCACGTTTAGGTTTGTTGTGGCGCCCCATTTGATCTAATTTTAAAAATGTTGCCTATGGATAATTTAGTGTAGCATAGTTTGTTGCATTCAGGGGCGGAATGACCATTTGGAAACTCGGGCCCGGGATCAGTAGGGGGCCCCAAGAGACGCCCCTGGTACCTTTTTCATAGGCTTTTTTGAGTTTGGGTAAGGACACAGGGGCCCCATGATCCCCTATTGCCTGGGGGCCCCATGAGTTGTCAGTCCACCCCTGGTTGCATTCCATAAGTGCGCACACTTTTAAATCATGACATGTTAGGTATCTGTTTACTTGGTGAAACGTCATCTTTTATGTTTTACCAAAAAAATTAGATATTATATTGCGTTTGTGGGCATTAAAATTCAAGTTAAAGGATAAGTTTACCTTTCATAACATGTTACATTCATGTTATAAATAGACCGCCCCCCCTCCCCCGCTTTGATATCTAGTGTACATCCCGTACGGGCAAGCAGATATACTGACAGGTCTGAAGGAGACCTGCATGGCACCAGTGGTCTGCTGATCGCTGGTGAAGTGGTTTACAGGTTCCTGCACTCAAAAACTTTCAGGAAAAAAAATTAAAGGATAAGTTCACCTTTTGTGCTAAAAAAAATAATAAATGCACATTTCTTTGCAGGTAAAAAAATGTGCATTTATTATTGTTTGGCAAAAAAGGTGACCTTGTCCTTTAATTTTTTCCTGAAAAATTGCTTTTGATAAAAGATAAACCTCTGCGAAAATGTCATCTGACATAAAGAAAAAAATCTGCAAGAACAACATTATATTCTCCAGGGCATTTGCTTTCAGAAAATATATAACGTTTTGGGGTTCTATGTAATTATTGTAGCAAAAAAGTGCTGAGCTTTACACGTACTGTATGTGAGAACAATACATTTTGAAAAAGGACTATAAATGAAGAATGCAAAAAAAATATCAAAATTGGCCCAGACAGCAAGCGATTAACGGCTAATTTAATTTCCACCTTTACACCAAAAAAAGAATTAATTTTTATTTTTGATGTAAAGTTTGAATTACCCTATAAAGGTACTTAGTACAGTCCTGAGTAATGACCAGGGATGGACTGACAACTGATGGGGGGGCCCCCGGGCAATAGGGGATCATGGGGCCCCTGTGTCCTTGCCCACACTCAAAAAAGCCTATAAAAAAAGTACCAGGGGCATTTCATGGGGCCCCCTACTGACCCCGGGCCCTCGGGCAGTGCCCGAGTGCTCAAACGGTCAGTCCGCCCCTGGTGATGACTAAACCAGGGTTTCTCAACCAGGGTTCCATGAAATTTGAGGGTTTCTCCAGAGGTTGCTAGAGATTCCTTGAGCAATGAGCGATTTCTGCCTCTCAAAGTTCTCGCTGACACCATTGATCTTTTTAGCTCTCTGTAAGTCTAAGTTCACACCTATGCAGGTTGTGTTTGAGGCGTTTCTGCTTTGCGTTTTGCATTGCATTTTGCGGTTTTGCTGCGCTTTTGATGTGTTTTGCGGGGTTTTTTTTTCTTTTTTTCTTGTTGCTCGCCAGATTTTAAACCCAAAACGCATAAAAAATGCATCAAAAACGTGGCAAAACACTTCAAAAACACAATACGTGCTTTTCTGCAGCGTTTCCATTAATGTCTGTAGAACCAAAAACGCACCGTTTTGCATTAAAAAAAGTCCATGACCCTTTCCAAAAAGCGCACCGGGTGAAAATGCAGCGATGTGAACCTGTCCCATAGGAAATCATGTTAAATGGACTTTACTGCGTAAGTCTAGGTTCACACCTATGCAGGTTGTGTTTGAGGCATTTCTGCGTTGCATTTTGCGTTTTTGGCACGCTTTTGATGTGTTTTGCATTTTTTTCTTTTTTTTTCTTGCTGCTAAGCAGATTTTAAATGCAAAACGCATTAAAATGCATCAAAAACGTGGCAAAATTGCAGCAAAAACGCAAAACAAGCTTTTCTGCAGCATTTCCATTAATGTCTATAGAACCAAAAACACAATGTTTTGTATTCAAAAAAGTCCCTGAGCCTTTCCAAAAAACGCACGGGGTGAAAACGCAGAGATATGAACCTGTCCCATAGGAAATCATGTTAAATGGACTTTACTGCATAAGTCTAGGTTCACACCTATGCAGGTTGTGTTTGAGGCATTTCTGCATTGCGTTTTGCGTTTTTGGCACGCTTTTGATGTGTTTTGCATTTTTTTTCTTTTTTTTTCTTGCTGCTAAGCAGATTTTAAATGCAAAATGCATTAAAATGCATCAAAAACGTGGCAAAATTGCAGCAAAAACGCAATACAAGCTTTTCTGCAGCATTTCCATTAATGTCTATAGAACCAAAAACACAATGTTTTGTATTCAAAAAAGTCCCTGAGCTTTTCCAAAAAACGCACCGGGTGAAAACGCAGAGATATGAACCTGTCCCATAGGAAATCATGTTAAATGGACTTTACTGTGTAAGTCTAGGTTCACACCTATGCAGGTTGTGTTTGAGGCATTTCTGCATATTTTTGCTGCACTTTTGATGTGTTTTGCGGGTTTTTTTCTTTTTTTTCTTGTTGCTAGGCAAATTTTAAATGCAAAACGCATCAAAAACATGGTAAAAACACCGCAAAAAATGCAATACATACTTTTCTGCAGCGTTTCCATTAATGTCTATAGAACCAAAAACTCAACTTTTGCATTCAAAAAAGTCCCTGACCCTTTCCAAAAAACGCACCGGGTGAAAACACAGAGATGTGAACCTGTCCCATAGGAAATCATGTTAAATGGACTGTACTGCATTTCTGCGAATCGCAAAACGCTACAGAGAATGCTTAGTTGTGACCAGGGGCGGACTGACCATTTGGAAACTCGGGCACTGCCCGAGGGCCCGGGGTCAGTAGGGGGCCCCATGAGATGTCCCTGGTACCTTTTTCATAGGCTTTTTTGAGTTTGGGCAAGGACACAGGGGCCCCATGATCCCCTATTGCCCGGGGGCCCCATGAGTTGTCAGTCCGCCCCTGGTTGTGAACCTAGGGTAAGGGGGGAATTCATCCCAATGGTCTCAAGTGTAAGGAGCATTCTTCCTGCTGACCATCGCACTAATGAGTTGTAGACATTCTAATTTTTAGCAGGGGTTCCCAGAGACTGGAAAGTTATTTCAAGGGTTCCTCTGTGTTGAAAAGTATGAGAAAGGCTGGACTACACAGTCACAGGGTTACATGATATTAACTGTCTGGTTACACAGTCACACCACAAGATGGCAACAAGTGAAAAGAATTCTGGTAAATGGTGTCAGCCAATGTCCACTACAACCAGAAGATTTTCTGTTTTGAAAAGTGCAAGGTGACTATTGGAAAGAGATGAACTGTAAAAGCCTCCACCAGGGGCGGACTCACCATTTGGAAACGCGGGCACTGCCCGAGGGCCCGGGGTCAGTAGGGGGCCCCATGAGATGCCCCTGGTACCTTTTTCATAGGCTTTTTTGAGTTTGGGCAAGGACACAGAGGCCCCATGATCCCCTATTGCCCAGGGGCCCCATGAGTTATCAGTCCGCCCCTGGCCTCCACCAAGTCCACATATCCACTGTGCCACGTTTAATTACTTGTAATATTCCTTTGTTTTAGTTTTTCACCATCTGCACACTAGCTGAAATTTAAAATGAAGCTGACAGTAGACGTTCCAGTTATAATGAGGGGGAAGGCAGAGAGGCGCAGGGGGTCTGAGAAGACATCATACAGCACCTGTTGTGTTTCCTATCTGAAGCTCTTCTGTTGTCTTTATGTGTTGGGTAAGAAAGTGTTTAAACTGCGGACAGAGATCAGGCAGAAGTTAGATACTGTAGATTTCAATGGGCAAAGTTGAGGATTGCAGAGGAATAATAAGAGGAGCATTAAATGACAGCGTGCTTGTATATACAAAGTCCTGGTTTTAGTGGAAGCTCAGCTTTAAGAAATATCCATACTTACCAAAACCCAACCCTCATTAGGTTATCTTGTAAACATATTTGTCAAAAATAAACTCTACACATAAAAATGAGTTTTTCAGCTTTTATTTAGCATTTTTGCATTAGCTTTTAGCAGCGTTTTTCCGCGTTTGCATTTTTTAGCATTTTATTTTGGTAAAAAAGTCCAAAACACCAGTTTGCTGCGTTTTGCCACGTTTTCAGAATGTTTTTACAGCTAAAAAACTCCTCTAGAAACCCACTAGTCCTTGTTTTATTTCCAGCCAAAAAAACGTTGACTACAGTCTATGTGTGTATGGACACATAGGATAACATGCTGGGGGTTTACTGGCTGTAGAAAAAAAAACATCAAAAGCCAAGAACAGCCGCTGTTAAAACGTCCCGTGTGCATGAGGACTTGGCTGTAAAAACACTAACGCTGAAAAATGCTGAAAAACGTGGTAAAATGCCACAAACCAGCATTCTTGGACTTTTTTTGACCAAAAAAAAAACCACAAAAAAATGCAAATGCGGAAAAACGCGGGAAAAGGCCACTAAACACTAATGCAAAAACGATAAAAAAAGATGAAAAACCCGCATTTTTAATGTAACTTTACACAGCTAATGTTGCCAGTGTTATCAAAATGCCCCGTGTGTATGGAGACTTAAAGTGTATGTACAGTAAAAACCTTTTTTTTTTTTTTCATTTTGGATAGGGTAGCGAATGGTTAAAACCCCTGGTATTTTTTTACCAGCTCATCTCTTTGAGGAGATTTATTCATTTTGAAGTTTGACATGTTAGGTATCTCTTTACTCGGTGTGACATCATCTTTTATGTTTTACAAAAAAAAATAATTGTATATTATTGTGTTTGTATGCATTGAAATTTATGAAAGTGTATTTTTCCTGAAAAATTGAGTTTGATAAACCGCTGCGCAAATATTTTGCGACATAAAAAACTGCAACAACCACCATTTTATTCTCCATTTTTATTTTCAGTACTCACCATGCATAACTAAACCCAGCCCTCATTAGCAGGGCCCGCGTTAGACTATTTTGCGACCCTAGGCAAGACCAGCTACATGTGCCCCCCCCCCAAATATGGGGGAAGGTAAAACGCTGTGACAGCAGGCAGCTTAACTGAGCGATCCCACACAGTGACAGATTCGACACAATACACCAACACTGACACAGATCAGCAGGCACTAGAACAGAAGGCTGTGGGATCATGATGAGGTCATCACTCACTGACACATTGCACATGTGATGGATGGCCGTCTGGCTGGGTCACACTCACACAGACACGAGACATCAAAGTCAGACATTACCTTCCTCCACAGGTGCAGCTCCACAGCTGCTGATCAATGGGAATAGAAGGGCTGGAACTCCACAGTGATCAGCAGCAGCCGCCAGCTGGCTTGCAGTAAGGGACTGAGTCTGAGAGGAACACTGGGAGGAACAGCTGCTCAGCGCTACACTGGCCCCAGATACCGGGCATCTTCCTCTGGCCTTTCTTCCTCCCCTCCTCTCAGCTGAAAGATTATTCATGACGTGGCGGCGTCCCTCACAGAGAGAGTGCAGGCCTGTGCTGCACCCAGGTGCCCCCAGGTGGCAGTGTGCCCTAGGCAGCCGCCTCGTTTGCCTAGTGGAAGCACTGGCCCTGCTCATTAGGTTATCTTGTAAATATATTTGTCAAGAATAAACTCTATACCTACTATTTAAAGGGTATATACAGTCAAAACTTTTTTTTTCATTTTGGATAGAGTAGCAAACCGTAAAAACCCCTGCAAGTAATTTTTTACCATCTGGTCTCTTTGGGGAGATTTGTTATAGGACAACATACAGTTGTTCTTTAATGCGTTTCCCTACCCCCGCAGTCTCTGGTCATCTCCTGTACTATGACCGCAGTCTCTGGTCATCTTCTGCAGTATGTCAGCAGTCTCTGGTCATCTCTTGTACTGTGTCCGCAGTCTCTGGTCATCTTCTGCAGTATGTCTGCAGTCTCTGGTCATCTCCTGTACTACGTCCGCAGTCTCTGACCATCTCCTGTACTATGTCCGCAGTCTCTGGTCATCTCCTGTACTATGTCCGCAGTCTCTGGTCATCTCCTGTACTATGTCTGCAGTCTCTGGTCATCTCCTGTACTATGTCCACAGTCGCTGGTCATCTCCTGTACTATCTGCAGTCTCTGGTCATCTCCTGTACTGTCTGCAGTCTCTGGTCATCTCCTGTACTATATCTGCAGTCGCTGGTCATCTCCTGTACTGTCTGCAGTCTCTGGTCATCTCCTGTACTATGTCTGCAGTCTCTGGTCATCTCCTGTACTATGTCTGCAGTCTCTGGTCATCTCCTGTACTGTTTCCGCAGTCTCTGGTCATCTCCTGTACTGTGTCTGCAGTCTCTGGTCATCTCCTGTACTATGTCCCCAGTCTCTGGTCATCTCCTGTACTATGTCCGCAGCCTCTGGTCATCTCCTGTACTATGTCCGCAGTCTCTGGTCATCTCCTGTACTGTGTCTGCAGTCTCTGGTCATCTCCTGTACTGTGTCCGCAGTCTCTGGTCATCTCCTGTACTATGTCCGCAGTCTCTGGTCATCTCCTGTACTGTGTCTGCAGTCTCTGGTCTTCTCCTGTACTATGTCCGCACTCTCTGGTCATCTCCTGTACTGTGTCCGCAGTCTCTGGTCATCTCCTGTACTATGTCTGCAGTCTCTGGTCATCTCCTGTACTGTGTTCGCAGTCTCTGGTCATCTCTTGTACTGTGTCCGCAGTCTCTGGTCATCTCCTGTACTATGTCTGCAGTCCATTGGTTCAGAATATGTTTTTTATTGTTTTCCTCCTCTAAAAAATACGGTACCTTCTACCCCTACCCCTGGCATTTTCACTGTGTAGCCCCATTCAGAGTCACAAAGTCTTTCTAGCAAAAATCGGAGGTTTGTACTTCACTTGAGAAAGCGGCCACTGGAGGTCATTGTGAGTACGACTTTCCCATAGGAATGAATGAGGCTGCAGCACGCATGCGCAGTATGAATAGCCTATTTCAGTGGATTGAGGCTGAAGGTTAGTATTTGAATGTATTTTACCAGATGAACAGCCAAGAGAATTATCGAGAGAATCCAGGTCTATGTAGAGGTCTCTTGTTACAAATAAACTGATTGTTCTGCGAATAACTAGAAGATCCCAGATTTGTCATGGCTGGGGAACATGATGGTGTTCTCACAAA
This sequence comes from Staurois parvus, assembly GCF_062004578.1. NCBI lineage: Eukaryota > Metazoa > Chordata > Amphibia > Anura > Ranidae > Staurois > Staurois parvus. The sequence goes on from NW_028318372.1 coordinate 2,644,123, forward strand.
AATAACTCCGTGTTTTACGGGAACCTCTGCGGGTTTATTTTCCTAACCTATTGTTATGAATAGCTTTATTGAAAGTCAAAGTATGAGGTCATCCCCATAGTGTTATTTGTAGGGTTTTGGGAATGGGGGAGGGGAGGGAGGGGGGTAACCATTTATGATTAGCTTTGAAATTCTTTGGAAAGGTTCCATGATTCCTGCACCACAGCAACACCTGGAAAACAGAAAACAGCCATACAGCACATATCGTGGGCAGGAATGTTTACATCCACATAGACAATGGACAGGTGTGGCATGTGTTCCCAGGAATCTCACATAACTGCCACTTTTATTTATAACAGATAAAAATATATTCCCTCCTATGGTCATTGAATGGAGCTCCAGTTATTAAAGCATTTCAGGTATGGATGTTTTTACATAGTTGCATTGGTCCAGCTTGAACCTATGTACTGTACCTCTGTACATATCATACCTGTGGGATCCCTAAGAAGCTGGAAATCATTGTATTAGACGCCATTACTCCATTGATCTCTGCCTGCTTTCGGGTCCCATGCCGAGCAGCTGCCCTGCTGCATTCTGAACAAAGGAAGTCAACCATTCAGCATGGGCGCCATTCAGAGACCACTTTGCATTTTTTTGCAAAGCATTCTCTGATTAGAGGAGGGGGAGAGCATGATGTTACCCTCCCACTTCTCCACATCATCCAATCAGAAATTGCATTCGTTGAAAAGATACACAGTGATCTCTGAATGGCGCTCTTGCCCTATGGGCAACCTCCTGTGTTCACAGAGCAGCCACTCAGCATGGGGCCCGGAAGCAGATGGAGATCAATGGAGTACTGGTGTCTAACTTCAGTGATTTAGATCAGGGGTGTCAAACTGGCGTCCCTCCAGCTGTTGCGAAACTACAAGTCCCATCACGTCTCTGCCCTTGGGAGTCATGCTTGTAACTGTCAATCTTGCAATGCCTCATGGGACTTGTAGTTTGGCAACAGCTGTAGGGCCGCCAGTTTGACACCCGTGATTTAGATCTTCTTCCCACAGGTATGGTCAGGGGCAGACTGACAACTACAGGGGCGGACTGACAACTCATGGGGCCCCCGGGCAATAGGGGATCATAAGGCCCCCTGTGTCCTTGCCCAAACTCAAAAAAGCCTATGAAAAAGGTACCGGGGGCATCTCATGGGGCCCCCTACTGACCCCGGGCCCTCGGGCAGTGCCCGAGTTTCCAAATGGTCAGTCCGCCCCTGGGTATGGTATATACAGTACACAGTTACATTGTTCCAAGCTGGACCAAAGTAACTATGTAAGAATAATCATACCTGGAATTCTTTTTTATTGGACAGGTCAGCCAATTTTAAAATCTCCCCACCCCCCCCAACACACACACTAAGGTGAACCTCCGACATTTTGGGAAAATTCTAGTGCTGGGCCGTATGCACTCCATAACCTTAGGCTCCATGTCCACGGGACACTTCTGAACGATGGAAACTGACTGCTGGGAAACGTAGGTTAAAAAACATCTGTTTAGCCGCATTTATGAGCGTTTGCATTTAGAAGCGTTTTTTTAAAGAAAACCTCAGGAGACTTTCCCAAATGTCCAGGATGCACTGAAAACAGTAAAAAAATAACTATTTCAGACATTTTGAAAGAAATAGAGAGAGCAGGAGAAGAAATCAGCATTTGTTGAGATTAGCTGTCTTTTTTTTTTTGTGGTGTTTGGATGTGTTCCGGCTCATTTCTGTGCAGAAATTATTGCAGCCGTGTCTAACATATTTTCTTTCATGCAAAACCTCAAAGTATGGTGTACCGGGTCCATTTGAGTACGGGAAAACGCTTTGCATGCATTTTTCATGATGAAAAAAGGCTCTGGACAGCATCTGAAAATGGAAGAGTTAAAAAAAAAATTTCAAACGCAAATGCTTATAAACACATTTAGCCGCGTTTACACGCGTTTGAAATGCTGATAAAATCTACTCTTGAACGTTTGAAGTTTTCTGCGCTCAAAAAAAAGACTGAAAACTCAACTGCCTGTAAACGACGATGTGTACATGGACACATAGGAACACATTAGGGAGAGTTCAGGATCTGCTGAAAAAAATTGCTGAACAGCTCCTAAATGTGAGTTTATAAGCTGCAGTGTACATGGAGACTTAAAGTGATTCTAAAGGCTTATTTTTTTAAGGAAAAAATAACAAACACGTCTATACTTGAAAAGAAAACCTGCGCTACACCCAAAACATAAAATAAAATGCAGAATGAATAACAATAAATGAATAAATATACTGTATGAGTAAATACAGTGAACTGCTGCTACTATCTTCAGAAAATACCAAACACATAAATAAAATTAGTGCACTGTACACTGAAACCATCAAATACAATATCTAAACACAATATATCCCAAAAATATAAATAAATACAAATGCTAATATTGCAAATAGTGTATTACTAAAGTGCTATAAAAGTCCAAATACATAAAGTGGATGAACATAAAAGTCCCAAATCCAGTGAAAAAGTGCTGTGTGCTGAAAAATCTTCCAACAAAGTGTTGTAGTGTCCACAAGTGCTTGCCACAACAGACAAATCATTGTATTTGATGGTTTCAGTGTGCAGTGCATTCATTTTATGTCTATACTTACCTGCTGTGTGCAGTGGTTTTGCACAGAGCAGCCCAGGTTCTCTTGGGTTCCCCACAGGCTGTCCTGGCCCCTCCCTCCTGTCGGGTGCCCCCACAGCAAGCAGCTTGCTATGGGGGCACCTGCTGCTCCGTGTGTCCATTCACACATGGAGCCGTGGCTCGGCCCTGCCCCCCCTCTCTTCTCATTGGCTGTGATTGACAGCAGTGGGAGCCAATGGCTCTCGCTTCTGTCTCAGCCAGAAAAGAGGGATAGTTGAGACTCCAATGCACATCGCTGGATCGAGAGGGGGCTTAGGTGGTATTAGTTATTAGGGGGCGGGGGGAGCTGCTGTGCGAAGGTTTTTTGCCTACCAGGCACTTATACCCCCTTCCTGCCCAGGCTAATTTTCCGCTTTCAGCACTGTCACACTTTGAAAGACAATTGTGCAGTCATGCAACACCCATATGAAATGTTTATAATTTTTTTTCACACAAATAGAGCTTTCTTTTGGTGGTATTTAATCACCCCTTGGTGTTTTATTTTTTGCACTATAAACAAAAAAAGAGCAAAAAATTTGAAAAACAAAAGTTTTTCTTTGTATCTAATATAACATTTTGCAAACAGGTAATTTTTGTCCTTCACTGATGTGCGTTGATGAGGCTGTACTGACAGGCAGCTCTGATGAGCAGGGATAAGCAGAACTTATGGGCACTGATGAGGTCGCATGGATAGGCAGCATTGATGGGCACTGATAGGAGGCACTGATAGGTAGCACTGCTGGGCACCGGTGGTTGGCACTGCAGGGCAAAGGTGGGTGGCACTGCAGGGCAAAGGTGGGTGGCACTGTTGGGCACAGGTGGGTGGCACTGCAGGGCATGTGGGTGGCACTGATGGGCACAGGTGGGTGGCACTGATGGGTACAGGTGGGTGGCACTGATGGGAACAGGTGGATGGCACAAGTGGGCATCACTGCTGGGAACAGGTGGGTGGCACAAGTGAGTGGCACTGCTGGGCACTGATCATCAGTGCCCTGATGATCAGTGCCGATCCCTTCGCTGACAACTGCTGGTTCTTGGCAGTACTTTCCTCACACCGTGACAGCGTGAAGAAAGTGCAGCCAAGAACTGGCAACTGTATTTACCCGGTGATCGCTGTGTCACTGGACACGTGGTAGCGCGGTTGGGAACTGGTTAAACAGGACAAGCCCCTACTTCAGGAGCAACGTCCTGTTCAAGTCTATGAAATGTTAATGCTCAGGTTTCAATAGGCTGGCACTAGATTTTTACTGAGAACATGGGAAGCTACCATCATTGAAGAAGTAAGCGCGCACTTACAAGGGGATGGTTTAGGGGTGCTTGGGAAGGGGTTACCTCGTTGAACTGTTGCTTTGGGCTGTTTAGGCAAATAACTGGCACATTTTAAGAACCGCTTAACATCAGATACATTTTCTTCATGTTATGATATGCAAGGTACAGAATGTGGAAGTGCAGCAAGTGAAAGTGTCGCTAAACCCACATACTTAGAAACTATGAACAAATGCTGTATTACATGCTGTTCACACTCAGTCACTATCAGATTCCTTTTCTGTATTCTTCAAAAACCTGGTTAATCCTGCTGCTCTCGTTCTCCCCTCCTGTCCATGTCCCCAATGCAGCTGGGGATTTTGCAGAGCAATGTTTTAGTAGTCACTGCACATGTTCAGTTTTCAGTGAGTTTCTATGCTGAGCATTTCCTCCCTATTACATCTGAGCAGTCCATATGACTATAGAGTCACACATGTCGGCATATGCACAGTGGAAAATGACAGCGCACTCCCTCCCTCCCTCCTCCATGCCCACTAAGCAGCTAAACACAATGGGGGGGGATATTACAACTTGATTGATGGAGGCTTCACCTCCCTGTTATTCTAAGACACAGGCTGGAGTGACACAGGCTGGAGTGACACAGTCTGTGACTGGCAGAAATCCACCCACACCATGTTATTGGCAAAAAAATTAAACATATTATTTCAAATATATATTTGTATGACTAGGTAAAACAGTTTATCGATATTAATTATTTATTTTTACTCTGTATCCCTGTTTGTTTATTTATAATGATGAGAAGTTGCTGGGTAATGTGACAGCTGTATAACGTTTAGAGAAAAGGTACTTAGCTTTTTTTTATGTTTATGTTTAAAATAATTCCAGTGGCATCATCCACACATAGATAGAAAAGTGACATTAATTAACCACTTCCCGACCACCCTACTGCTACAGGGCGGCAGGGATGTGCAAAATCACGTACAGTTGCAAGAAAAAGTATGTGAACCCCTTGGGATTACGTGGAGTTTTGCATGAATTGGGCATAAAATGTGCTCTGAACGTCATCTAAGTCACAACAATAGAAGAACACAGTCTGCTGAACATAATACTACACAAACATTAGATGTTGCCATGGTTTAATTGCACATAACATGTAAACATTCACAGTGCAGGGAGGAAAAAGTATGTGAACCTTTGGACTTAATAGCTGGTTGACCCTCCTTTGGCAGCAATAACCTCAACCAAACGTTTCCTGTAGTTTCAGATCAGACCTGCACAACGATCTGGAGTCATTTTGGAGCACTCCTCTTCACAAAACTGTTTCAGTGTAGCAATATTCTTGGGATGTCTGGTGTGAATCGCTCTCTTAAGGTCATGCCACAGCATTTCAATCGGTTTGAGGTCAGGACTCTGACTGGGCCACTCCAGAAGGCGTATTCTGTGCTGTTGCAGCCATTGTTTTGTTGAATTACTTGTATGCTTTGGGTCATTGTCCTGTTGCATCACCCATCCTCTGCGGAGCTTCAGTTGGTGGACAGATGGTCGTACGTTTTCCTGCAAAATGTCTTGATAAACTCTGGAATTCATTTTCCCATCAATGACAACAATCTGTCCAGGCCCTGAGGCAGCAAAGCAGCCCCAAACCATGATGCTCCCTCCGCCATGTTTTACAGTGGGGATGAGGTTTTGATGTTGGTGTGCTGTGCCTTTTTTTCTCCACACATAGTGTTGTGTGTTCTTCCCAAACAACTCAATCTTGGTTTCATCTGTCCACAGTATATTTTGCCAGTAGTGCTGTGGCACATCCAGGTGCTCTTTTGCAAACTTCAAACGTGCTGCAATATTCTTTTTGGACAGCAATGGCTTCCTCCGTGGTGTCCTCCCATGTACTCCATTCTTGTTTAATGTTTTCCTTATTGTAGATGTGTCAACAAAAATGTTAGCATGTGCCAGAGATTTCTGTAGGTCTTTAGCTGACACTCTGGGATTCTTCTTTACCTCATGCAGCATTCTGCGCTGTGCTCTTGCAGTCATTTTTACAGGACGACCACGCCTAGGGAGAGTAGCAACAGTGCTAAACTTTCTCCATTTGTAGACAGTCTGTCTTACCGTGGACACATGAACATCAAGGCTTTTGGAGATACTTTTGTAACCCTTTCCAGCTTCATGCAAGTCAAGTTAAAGGGGCTTCCAGATTCCGATAAGCCTCCCGCCCGCACACCCCCACAACCATCAGCCACAGTTGTGGGGAAGAGGCCCTTGTACCCATCAACATGGGGACAAGGTAATTTGGGGGGGAGCCCCCCTACTCCAAAGCACCCCCCTATGTTGAGGGCATGTGGCCTGGTATGATTCAGGAGGGGGGAGGGGATGCTCGCTCATCCCCTCCTTTCCTGACCTGGCAGGCTGCATGCACGGATAAAGGTCTGGTATGGATTCTGGGGAGGACCCCCAAGCCATTTTTTAAAAACATTTTGGGATGGGGGTTCCCCTCAAAGTCCATACCAGACCCAAAGGGCTTGGTATGAATGGGGGGGACCCCACGCCGTTTATAAGCATTTTTTAATTGTCGGGCAATGCTGGCAATTCCTTTTACATTCAGCTGTCAGCGGGGAAGCCCAATGATGGCTGAAACAGTAAAGAATGTTTTCACTACTAAAATATCGCATGACTTAATACTATAGCTCATGCTGTATTTTAGTGACTGTGCCGTATCTTACCTCATACTCAGATGCAGTAAGATACCACTTAGTGAATTGTCCTTGTTCGAAGTTCAAGGTCGAACTTTTGTTAAGCTCGAATGTTTGACCGCGAACCAAACAGGAAGGTGTTCGGCCCATGACTACTTAAAAGAGAAGTATGGACATAACTTTTTGGGCCATACTTATCTTGTGGATCACAGGATTGCACTTGATTTGTTCTCATCAGAAGAATCCTGAGCATACTGCTGCAATCCACCCAACTGTCTGAATGACAGCTGACTCCACCTCTTAGCGCTCAGGCATGCAGACTGCTTCTACAAACATTTGTGAAAGAATGGGTCGCTCTCAAGAGCTCAGTGACTCCAAGCGTGGTACTGTGATAGGTTGCCACCTGTGCAATAAGACAATCCGTGACATTTCTTTGCTACTAAATATTTCACGGTCAACTGTTAGGGATTATAACAAAGTGGAAGCAACTGGGAACAACAGCAACTCAGCCACCAAGTGGTAGGCCACGTAAAATGACAGAGCGGGGTCAGTGCATGCTGAAGCGCACAGTGCACAGAAGTCACCAACTGTCTGCAGAGTCAATAGCTAAAGACCTCCAAACTTGGTGTGGCCTTCAGATTAGCACAACAACAGTGTGTAGAGAGCTTCATGAAATGGGTTTCCATGGCCGAGCAGCTGCATCCAAACCTTACATCACCAAGTGCCATGCAAAGCGTCGGATGCAGTGGTGTAAAGCACGCTGCCAAAGAACAGAGGTATACCGCTCAGGTAAATAATTCAGATCAATCCACGACAGGTGCAGGCTCTGGCTCACCACCACACATGATGCAACAGGAAGAAGGGTCACTGGAGGATTGATGGATATAATGTATATTTATTGATCCATAGGACACACAAAACACCAGGACATGAATACAGGACCTGTAAAGCACGCCACACTGGACTCTACAGCAGTGGAGACGTGTTCTCTGGAGTGTCCAATCATGCTTCTCTGTCTGGCAATCCAATGGACATGTCTTGGTTTGGCGGTTGCCAGGAGAATGGTACTTGCCTGACTGCATTGTGCCAAGTGAAAACTTTGGTGGAGGGTGGATTATGGTGTGGGGTTTTTTTCAGGGGTTGGGCTTGGCCCCTTAGTTCCAGTGAAGGGAACTCTTAAGTCGTCAGCATACCAAGACATTTTGGACAAATTCAATTTTAATTTCACTTTGGGGGGAACAGTTTGGGGATGGCCCCTTCCTGTTCCAACATGACTGCACACCAGTGCACAAAGCACGGTCCATAGGATGAGCGAGTTTGGGGTGGAGTCCTGACCTCAACCCGATAGAACACTTTTGGGATGAATTAGCCAGGCCTTCTCGTCTGAGATCAGTGCCTGACCTCACAAACCTTCCTATAGACACCCTCCTAAACCATGTGGACAGCCTTCCCAAAAGAGTTGAAGCTGTTATAGCTGCAAAGGGTGGGCCAACTCAATATTGAACCCTATGGACAAAGGCTCGGTTCACACTGCCACGACTTTGAGATCTCACTTGTGAGACCCCAAGTTGCATGACATGTGAAATCCCATGTTAGTCATTAAGAGCTGTCTTAATTAGCACTACTGACGTTGCTCCAACTTTAGAAAAGGTTCCTGTACTACTTCGAGGCAACTTCTATCCGACTTATCCATATACTTTAATAGAAGTCGCCTCCAAGTCGGATCTTCATCTATATTGATCCGACATTACAGGAAGATTACCCAGGCATTCCCCGAAAGTTGCTTCAAAGTTGCTTCAGAGTTGCTTCAAAGTAGTAATCAAGTTGCCTGGCAAAGGCGCGCTGCATGTCGCACGACTTTCAGGTAGCAGTAGTGTGAACCAAGACTAAGACTGGGATGCCCTTAACCATTAGCCGCCTGGCCAATGGCCAACGGCCGTTCGGCGGCCGGAAAAATCCTTCAGCGTTCCGGGTGGACACCATATGGCATCCTCCCGGGCATGCGCAGTTTGCGCGCCTGCAGAGCCGCGCAGCAGTGCGATCTGTCACCGGCCGTGTACTTCGGACACGGCCGATGACAGATCTGAGTACCGGCCCCGTTGCCTGTACCATGTGACCTGCTGTGACCAATCACAGCAGGTCACATGACAGTTGTATATAATGGATGGCTTCATTCATGCCATCCATTGTATACTAGTGTCTAGCTGCTTATGGTCACAGCGATCACATGCACATGTCATGTGATTAGCCGTGGCCAAATCACAGCTAAGCACAAAAAAAAAAACCCTGAATGAATCGATGTCATTCAGGTAAATGCTTGCTTATAGCAAAGTAATTCTTTGCTATAAGCAAATTGTGTAAAAAAAAAAAGACAGTGAAGCATGGTTGCGCAAGCATCATGATATGGGGATGTTTCTCATACTTCAGTGTTGGGCCTATTTATCGCATACCAGGGATCATGGATCAGTTTGAATACATCAGAATACTTGAAGAGGTCATGCTGCCTTATGCTGAAGAGGAAATGCCCTTGAAATGGGTATTCCAACAAGACAATGACCCCAAACACACCATTAAACGTGCGACATCTTGGTTCCAGACCAACAAGATTGACGTTATGGAGTGGCCAGCCCAATCCCCGGATCTTAATCCAATAGAAAACTTGTGGGGTAACATCAAAAATGCCTTTTCTGAGGCAAAACCAAGAAATAGAGAAGAACTGTGGAATGTAGTCCAATCATCCTGGGCTGGAATACCTGTTCACAGGTGCCAGAAGTTGGGTGACTCCATGCAACACAGATGTACAGCAGTTCTCAGAAACAGTGCTTATACAACTAAATATTCATTAGGTGATTCAAAGGAAAGCAAAATCTTCAAACATTTTTCAGTTTATATAGTGAATGTTTGAGTTTGTAAAGAAGAATACAAACACTGCTATTTTTTTGAACAGTCTAATATTCACTTTTCTTCAATTTTTTTAGAGGAACAACACAAATTTGATATATTTTTCTTCATGTTTTGATTTGGAATAGAATGTGTCGTGTTCCCAATGCATTTGCGTGTATGGAAATGAAAGCTATTAGAAGGATTTTGAGCTTTATTCTCTTTTTTCAACACACTGCTGTTATTTTGAACACAACTGTATATATATTTTTTTCATACTGTCACCAGTCAGTGTCCCTGATCACCGCCATGCCAGTTATATGATGACGCTGTACTGCACTGGTAACAGTATGTAAAAAAAAAAAATCTGAAGAAAAAAATCTTTTTCATTTTTTCATTTTCTGAAAAATTATGACAAAAAAATACAACTTCAAAAAAACTCGCCATGCCTCTTATGAAGTACGTCAGACTGTCTACTTTACAAAAAAGGGGTCATTTGGGGGATATCTGTACTGTTCTGACATTCTTGGACCTCAAGAAATTAGATTGGCTGTCAGTACTTCAGGATTGATCAATATTCAGATCTATACCATAGTTTGTGAACTCTATAACTTTCCTACAAACTAAATAATACATCCTAATTTGGGTTATTTTCACCAAAGACATGTAGCAGAATACATCTCGGCCTAAATTTATGAAGAACAATTATTTGTTTGCAAACTTTTATAACAGAAACAAAGAAAAACGTGTTTTTTTTTTTTTTTCAGTCTTTTTTTATTAATTTAGCAAAAAATAAAAACCCCAGCGATGATTAAATACCACCAAAAGAAATCTCTAGTTGTGTGAAGAAAATGATAAAATTTTAGTTTGGGTACAATGTTGTATGACCGCGCAATTCTCATTCAAAGTGTGAGAGCGCTGAAACCTGAAAAATGGCCTGGGCAGGAAGGGGGTAAAAGTGCCAGGTATGGAAATGGTTAAAGTTCATGTGCGTGTAAAGGCAGGCGTCCCAATACTTTTGGCAATATAGTGTATGTTTGTTTTTTTGAAAACCCCAAACTTCTCCTTTATGAGCCATATATATAACCAAATCCTGCTGTACAGAAATATTGTGCAATTTACACGATCCTTAGGACAAGAGTCAATTACTTCATTTTATAATTACGTTTTGCAACATCTAATGAGGTAAACACAATCTGCTGGTGTCCTGGAAAAGTCACAGATTGGCCTTCATTGGCTAAATAGATCTTTATTCAAGAATCAACACTTTGGGAGATTACCATTAAATAGCGCCCTTTGCACAGACTGTGTAAGCTGAGACTTCTTACAGATGCAGACCTTACCTGTCAAAGCACGATTCACTAACAACTAACAAGCAACTTTCTAGAACGGTATTCAGATGATGGAATTTGATTCTGGGGAAGAAATGATTGCTTATTCAGCAAGGGAATATAGAATGTATGGAAGTACATAAAACCATTGGAGGCGCTTGTTACATTCCAGAGGAATATGTTATATGTAAAGTAAAACTCTGGTCAAAACATGTTTTACAGTTTTGGATACAGCAGGGACGGGTTAGACCAGTGGTCCCCAAACTGCAGCCCCCCAGGTAAGATGTGGTCCTTTGCTTGCCTTTAATCGGCCCTTGGGGACTATCCCTCTCACTGACATCATGGATGGGGCACTGTTCCTCCCGATGACATCAACATTTGGGCATAATTCTTCCTACTGACACTGATAGTGGGGCGCTATTCCTCCCACTGATAGCTATTCTAGAGAACTACTCTTTCCACTGAGACCAATGATGATGCACTATTCGTCCCACCAACACCAAATATGGGCACTATTCCAATCACTGACACCAGTGATGGAGAACTATTTCTCCCACTGACGCCTACAATGGAGAAGTATTCTTACACTGATACCAATGATGTGGCAGTATTTCTTCTATTGAAAATATCGAAAGAAAAAACGAGCGCTAGATCTATGTGACAGGAGCAGCTGGCATGAAAGGTAATCACCTCAAAAACCTTCAATATCACTCAAAATTCATAAACCATGCAGCGCTTAAAGATGAACATATATATCTTCAATAAATCTCTATATAAAGTCTCTATTATGATGATTCAAGGAATAATTAAATATTCCACACTATTACAGATAGGTGATAAACCGTGACAGTCTCTCTGATATTCTTAATTAAAATATGGTGACTTCCGTGAGGAAAATATAGCTGTAGAGTGCACTAACCAGATAGCGCTTAATATTGCGCATGTAATAGATGGTATTAGATCATCTAATAAGTATTTCTTCTATTGACAACAACTTTGCTGAGTTTTTTCATGCTTTGCTGAGTTTTTTTTTTTTGCCTTCCTCTGGATCAATGGCGGTATTGGATTATAACTTTTTTTTTGGTTGAACTGGATGGACTTTTGTCTTTTTTCAGCCAGACTATGTAACAACGATGGGACACTATTCGTCCCACTGACACCAACAATGGGGCACTATTCCTCCGAGTGACAATGATGAGAGACTCTTCCTCCCACTGACTCCAATGATAATGCACTATTCCTCCTACTGCCACCAAACATGGACTCTATTCCCAGGGCCATCTTAATAGCATCATGGGCCCCTGGGCAAAGTAATGCACTGGAGACCCTACAAGCCTGCCCCAATTTATGGACCTACTCTAAAGAATTAAAGTATAATTAGTTGATAGATTTAGCAGATTTGTTAGTAGATTATTAGTTTACTAGATTTGATAGGTCTGTGCTGCAACATCCCGCAAGCGCATGCGATGCACGTGGTTATGGTGGGGTGATGTAACATTTAGGTAGTTAAAACAGGTGGTGAGGAGACGACATCTCTTCCTCACTGCCTGACAAATGCCTCCAAAGAGAAATCTATATATGGATTGTTTTTCAGGCTGTATTCACACAACGCAGAGCTGCCAGAATGATTCAATACACTGGCAGCTCAGTGTTGCCATCTGTGGCAGGGGCAGTGTGCATGGCTCCCTATTTTTGTACGAAGTGTAAAAAACATACACTTAATTCACAGCAATGTAGCGCAGTGAGATACGCTGCATTGCTGTACATTGCCATGTGATTCAGCATGGTGCACTTCAATAAAATGCAGCACGCTGATTCGCAACCAAGGTGTGTTCGCTCAATAAGATGGCCCTGACTATTCCTCCCACTGACACTAATGATGGGGCAGTATTGCTTCCATTTATCCCAGTGATGGGGCACTATTCCTCCAATTGACACCAATGATGGGGCACTAGTCCTCCCCCCTGACACCAGCTATGGGAGCGATATTCGTTCCACTGACACCAATGATAGGGCACTATTCCTTTTTATTGACACTACTAATGGGGAATTATTCCTAACACTGACAACAATGACGGAGCACAATTCCCCCCACTGACACCAATGATGGAGCACTATTCTTCCCACTGACACCACTGACGGGGCACTATTCCTTCCATTGTTACCAACGAGGGGGCACTGTTCTTTCTCCCGCTTGCCAGAGGTGACAGGTCATTTTTACCCCCAAGAATGCTGGGTCTTTTTCTACTCCACACTGGCCATAGTCCAGACCGCCCATATGTCAGGTGTGAGGGACAGACAACTGTGGACCACCAGGTTGGAATCAGATGCAGATCCATGGTAGCACCCAATGAGTAGACAGGAATGAAGCCAGGACACAAGCCAAAGGTTGCCAATAGCCAGGCAGTGGCATGATAAATCAGAGGACAGGACAACGCCAGGATACAGGCCAAAGTCAGCATCAGCCAGGCTTTGAGGTACAGGAACATAAAACAAAGACAGTGTAAGTATATAGGCAGAGGTCTGTTAACAGCCGGGCAGTAAGGTATCGAATCAGCAGAGAGGATGAAGTCAGAAACATAGGCCTAGGTTACAACAGGCAGACAAGAATCCAGAGACAGGTCAAAGGTAAGCTGGGTCATACACAGGAAGGGTAAAGTACCTGGTGAGGTCACAGGTGAATCAGGAACTAGCTGAACACCACTCAGCAATCTATGTCACACTCCAGCTTATATAGGACGTTTGCTACCAATACCAGTGCCAAGCGTGCACATGCACCTATGCGCATGCTGATACATCTGCCCATGAGCAGTAATATACATGGTCTTCGCATACTGGAACACACTAGAGCTTCCTTGCACATGTATAGCAAATTGAGAAATCCCTACCTGACAGTGGGAGTCATAAGAAAGACCTTGCAGCCTGACTTTACTTTTCAAAGAGGAACCAGATTTTGGAAATGTTGACCATCCAATGATTGGATATGCAAGGTGCATCAGAGGGAGTGAATACTGCGTATGTACATCTTCACCTATAGCAGTCTGGAGTGGAGGCACACAATGGGAGACAGTGGACAAGATGGGAAATGGAAGAGTAACCAGAATGGAGACAAGCAACAGTCAACTGTCCAAGAGCTGGTCAACCTGCAAAGGTAGTTTTGTTTTTTCTTGTTATACGGAACTGTGTAGACTAGTAAAGAATCCAGGTACAGCAGCATAACCTCCCTTATAACTCCCGGAAAGCACTAATAGGATTATGTCATATTTTCTTTGCACTTTTCCCAAGTATGGAATAATTTAAGAAGGTCTTTCAAACTTTAGCCAGCTCTTTTTTTTTTGAAGACATATGTTTACATTGGTTATATTAAACATTTTGTCAGAAACAAATCCACAGTGGTGGATGATTCAGTCCATTATCTCTTTATTTTAGCAAAATGACACTTTGACTGCATTACTCAGCAAGAAATTATTTCTATGTTTTGGTAAAAAAAAAAAGCGAGACAGAACATCTCGGTGTAAAACGAGGCTTGAAGCTGGATGACTTAGCATGTTTTATTGCAGCTGTTAACAGCTTCAGAAAATACTTGGTTCTGGAAGAAATATACAGTCAATCAAGACAGGCAATGCCACTGAGACCACCCATTGCTTTTGATGTGGGCTAGAAAGGTGCAGGCGTTACAGTAAATGAAGGGCCAGAATGCGACCATGAATCTCTGGTCACTATTGACACAACAGAGCCCAAGGGTTTTAAAGGTTCTGAGGGTCCTCTTATTCCTTATGTATTGAACTGTGTTGCAATTGTCCTGTCCCCCGTTAAATTTTAAAGCGCTGTGCAAACTGTTGGCACTATATAAATTCTGTACAATAATAATGTGCTCTAGAAGTAATCTAAAAATGTCTGCTAAAAGGACCTGTGGCCACTTTATTAGGTAAAATGAACTTACAGGTTTGATTCAAAATATAACTGTGGCAGGCTTCCAACATTTAAATATATACATATTCTTAACAAGCAGCAAATGAACTTGAAAACAAGTTTTCAATGAGCTCTGTAGCTGCAGGCTTTGTGGAACAGTTTGTCCTCAAAGTTCAAAGCAGAAGCCCTGATGTTGTTCAATTCTTTTTCTCAAAAGCTCAGCTCCCCCTGCTTTACCTCCTAGCAGTGACTCAGCAGCTCAGATCTTTCTGCTTCTCCTTCCAGCAGTGCCTCAGCAGCACAACTCCATCTGCTGCCTCCTACTCAGTAGGTCATTTCATCCTACTCTTCCTCACAGCAGTGACTCTATAGCCTTTGAGCATTCTAAACTCCAATGTAAACACTGAGAGGGAAACCAAGGCGACTTAAGCTATTGAGCGACTACTTGGAGAAGGAGCGGAGTTGCTGCTAAGTAGGAGGAGCTGAGCTACCGAGTGAATGACTTGGACAAATTCTTTGCTTCTGCTGTGAGGATGAATTGCTTCAAAGTGCCCACAGTTATAGAGGTCAGTGAATATGTAAATACTTAAATGTCTAGAACCAAGCCACAGGTTCACTTAAAGCTTCATCTATTTTATATATGGTTATGATAACCATTTAAGGTTTTGGAGGTTTGTGAGGTGGTGAGTGACGTTTAAGCCTCCAACACCTAATTCACTCACTGGTAATCTGCTAGTAAAAACCTTGGCAGTCACTGTCGTAAGGTGGGTCTAGTCCATTAGAAAAGGATCATTGCTAACAGATAGCTCTCTGACCACCCTCCATAAGAAAGCAATCAGTTTTGAGCTAAGAGGAACGGCACCTTTTGTTTTCATGACCTTACATAAAGTCCTCTACCCCACTTAGTGCAGGGGGGCCATGGCTATTCTTCCCTTCAGTGTGGGTTCAATTATCTTACCACTGACACGGATTTGGCTTCACTTCTACACGTGTGCTGCGTCCTTTTCATTCCTATGGCTGTATGGCCTAGAGCCGTATTCTAGAATCCTGCTGGAGGCTGCCATGGGTACAGCTACCCATAGAAATGCATAGAGCTTCAGCGTCAAAGCACAGAATAAAGTGTTCATGGGGGCAGCAAGATCACTGTATCTTGTGGGAAATATAGAATGGGAAAGATGGTAAGCAATTTATTTAAGGCATGTTAACTATCCTTTTTATTGGAACTATTTTGGAAACCTTATGTGTTCTCCCATCAAGAAATTGCCTTGACTATCACCTATTTTTTCTGGACTTTGTAAGTAATCTTTTCTGCAGAAAAATATCAAAGAAAAGCTGATCTGTATGGACATTCCATCATTGTGTAAGGAGCTGGGAAGTGAAATAAGTGAACTGTTCAGGGTCCTACTAGTTAGGGTTGAAGTAGCTGGTTTCCATCCCGCAACCCTTGATGGGAAAATTAGTGTTGATGATCTCACTCCTGGCCTGGCCTATTGGGAGAGTGAAGGACTGTACATTGGATGCCATAGGTACCACTAGGTCTTTGTAAGGGGAAACATGTAAAACATCCTTTGAACTGTGCCAGGTTATTCCGAGAGAAGGTGGTGCTGTCCTCTGAGTATATGGCTATGATATGTGGAAAAGTGTGTACGTGAGGAAATAGTTGTTCAATGAGGCCTTGGGCCACCCACAACCAGGCAGACCCCAAAGGCCAGCAGGATTTTGGCAAGCATCCCAGTCAGGAGGGGAATCAGATCTTCTCATTCCACATGGGGAAGCATGAATGTAGAGAAATAAGTCAAGGCAACGGCTCTGGGTGTCATCATAGATGATACACAGTAGGGGCTTCCTCCATGACCAGTATACGAAGCCTATCAGTAGTTTTAAAAGTAGTAGTTTAATTTACGTGTGTTTTGGTTAGGCATATACAGTACATCAGAGTTTACATCAAATATTTTTGTAATCTGACAAACAGGTAACATTGTTAAAGCTGAAGGAAATATTTGAGGCTTACAGACAGGAGACATTAGGGTTAATTACTTTAGCAATGAGACGAGGATATTTCTGGAGGTGTGCTGTGGTCTGCCTCTTGCGATAAATATAAAAGTTAATGTTGTTAGAGGGTTGATTCCCCGTCTTGGTTGCCAGAAGTCATAAACTGATTATTCCTATACAATACGGCCTTCAGTTCAGCCTCAGAAAACATATGCCGCCCTTGTGACCTTCTCCGTGAGGTAGAGAATGCTCTGCTCTTTCATTCTTCTCCCCTTCTGATTAGAATCACCTGGGCTTAGTCAATGAACCTCTGAGAAGGGTTTGGTTTGGGGCCTATTCATTACCTGATGTATAGTAATGCAAGCATAATTGCACTCATTAACCACTTCCAGACCGGACACTTTTACCCCCTTCCTGACCAGGGCAATTTTCAGCTTTCAGCGCTATCACACTTTGAATGACAATTGCGCGGTCATGCAACACTGTACCCAAATGAATTTTTTACCATTTTTTTTTAGACAGATAAAGCTTTATTTTGGTGGTATTTATTCACCGCTGGGATTTTTATTTTTTTTGCTATGTAAATGAAAATGTCCAAAAATTTTGAAAAAAGTGTTTTTTTTATAAAGTTTTGCAAATAAATAATATTTCATCATAAATCTTTGCCAAAATTTATTCCGTTATCTTTTTAGTAAAAAAAAAAATCCAAATTAGTTTATAACCAAAAATTTTAATTTTTAAACATTTTTTTTTTATTATTTTATTTTTTTATATTATTATTCTTTATTTATTTTTTTTTTTTTTACATACTGTCACCCTAGCAGTACAGTGTCACCATGGTGACACTGTACTACTTGTGGGGGGTGATGAAGGTTTTTTTTTTTTTTTTACACATTGCTTTTACACCCATATAGGATGTAAAAGCAATCATTTCTCTTTCTCTCTGTGTGCATTCTTGCACTCATTGAGAAGTACTGAGTGAGCTGTGATTGGTCACAGCTTGTCACATGGTACAAGCCTGTTGTGAATAGCCTTGTACCATGTGACCTCTGTGATCATTCACAGATTTCACACGTAGTAAGCAATGATGTCACAAGTGACATCTTGCTTCCTACTTTGCATGTGATCACTGATTGGCCAATCAGTGATCACATGATTGGGACCTCGTACAGAGGTCCCGTCCGACGATCGGTGTTTCACTGTGTCCGGAGGACACAGCGGGCACCGGATCGTGGTGCTGCGCACTCCCAGGGACCGCGCACAAGCAGGGTGCGGGGAGGCCGTTTATAAACGGCCACCCGACCCTGCAATGCCACCGTCCAGCCGTTTATATGCAACGGCTGGTCAGGAAGTGGTTAAAGTGTATGTAGCGCAAACCCCCGAAAGTTCTTTTCCAACTAGCGTAGTAGCAGCCAGGCAAACAGCAACATTTACTCCTCTGGCTCAGTAAACGGTCTACAGGTTGCCTTTTTACCATTTGCCCTCTGGAAGGTTTTACATTCTTCATGACTGGGCCATTTTTTAATGTTCAGCACTGTACTACTTTAACTGACAATTGTCATGCAACGCTGTACCCAAATAAAATGTATATAGTTTTGCTTACACAAACAGAGCTTTCTTTTGGTGGTATTTGATCACTACTGTTTTTTTTATTTTTTATTATATAAGCTATGCTGTCCTGCTAATGGTTAGCCAACAGTTAACAAAACTGACAGAAGCTGCATTGTGTTTCATTCCAAAACTGGATTTACTTCTGTAAATAGTTCTGTAAAACCGCAATACAATCGCATAAACTTAAGTTACAATATGCTTGTAAACATGTCTTTTACAAATGCATGCAATGAACATATTTCTTGCAAGCTGCTACCTACAAATCTCATCAAATACATTGAAATGCAATCTAGATATATCATAACTTTAACAAATGATAAATAGACTTACTTATGTGTATCAAAGGGAGCATGGAGGAGACCTTCACTGGTGTTCTTCAGGAAGCTAAAATGTCTCTGCAGTGGTTTATGGAGAATATTTATAAACCACTTTCCAGCTGCCCTATATGCCCTATAGCAGAAATTTAGCATTTATGGGTAGGGGTCAGTGCGAGCCATTGGCGGCCTCACCTGATAATTTCCACCGGCACCTGGCGAGCGTCATGTATCACTGACGGGGAGAGACCTGTATGTAAACAATACAGATCTCTCCCTTGTCAGCTCCTGCATACTGCTTTGTATTGCTCTGCAATTTAAAGCACACACACAGCACTCAGTAAAACACAACACAGCACACAGTTAACCCTTCCTGTCCTGTGTCATTAGCACAGTGTCAGTGCTTTTCATTAGCATTGATCACACAAAACAGTAGATAGAAGGATAAATTGGTCACAAGCCGGGTTCAGTAACAGGTGATCAAAACGTGTGGGATTAGACAGGAGAATGGTCAGGCAAGTCAAGGTTCAGAGCAGGAGACAATCAGCACATCAAGGTCAGGCAGGGTCGGCAACAAAGCAATCTAATCTCAGGAACACAGGATACAGGTAAGACCAATACGGCAATTAGAACACAGACCTGACCTGTTTTAAATAGGGCACCCCGCGCCCTGATTGGTGCCAGGCGCGCGTCCGTGATCGCGAGTGCGCATTGTCCCAATGCTCGCACACTAGTGCGGCTGGGCATACCGCGCATGCGCAAACTGGTGTGCAATCGCGGCCATATCTGGGGTCCCTGACAGACCGGTTGATAAGGAGGATGTTGGTCGTCTGCACTGCATCCTTATTTGACATTCTCCTGCCCCTCTCCATCAGTTCAGGAGTCACATTAGCTGAGTGATGGAGAAAAACTGGAGAGAAGAGAAACATTGGAATACTAGTCAGTACCAGTGTGCAAAAGTGTATTTGATTTGGAAGAATAAATCACCTCTAATGTTGGGTGTCCTACATGTGTGGATGTTCGTGCATTATGTAAAACTATTAGAATAGTTTTTTACATTTTACAATGGGGTGCCTCGGGACTGTCCATAATTTTATAGGGTGCCTCGGGACTGTCCATAATTTTAAAGGGTGCCTCGGGACTATCCATAATTTTAAAGTGTGCCTTGGGACTGTCCATAATGTCAAAGGGTGCCTTGGGTCTGTCCATAATTTTAAGGGTGCGTCGGGACTGTCCATAATTTAAAGGGTGCCTTGGGACTGTCCATAATTTTAAAGGGTGCCTTGAAATTGTCCATAATTTTAAAGGGTGCCTTGGGTCTGTCCATAATTTTAAAGGGTGCCTCAAGACTGTCCATAATTTTAAAGGGTGCGTCAGGACTGTCCAAAATTTAAAGGGTGCCTTGGGACTGTCCATAATTTTAAAGGGTGCCTCGGGACTGTCTATAATTTTAAAGGGTGCCTTGGGACTGTCCATAATTTTAAAGTGTGCCTTGAAATTGTCCATAATTTTAAAGGGTGCCTCAAGACTGTCCATAATTTTAAAGGGTGCGTCAGGACTGTCCAGAATTTAAAGGGTGCCTTGGGACTGTCCAGAAATTTAAAGGGTGCCTCGGGACTGTCTATAATTTTAAAGGGTGCCTTGGGACTGTCCATAATTTTAAAGGGTGCGGCGGGACTGTCCATAATTTAAAGGGTGCCTCGGGACTGTCCATAATTTTAAAGGGTGCGGCGGGACTGTCCATAATTTAAAGGGTGCCTCGGGACTGTCCATAATTTTAAAGGGTGCCTCGGTACTGTCCATAATTTTAAAGGGTGCCTCGGGACTGTCTATAATTTTAAAGGGTGCCTTGGGACTGTCCATAATTTTAAAGTGTGCCTTGAAATTGTCCATAATTTTAAAAGGTGCCTCAGGACTGTCCATAATTTTAAAGGGTGCCTTGGGACTGTCCATAATTTAAAGGGTGCCTTGGGACTGTCCATAATTTTAAAGAGTGCCTCAGGACTGTCCATAATTTTAAAAGTTGCCTCAGGACTGTCCATAATTTTAAAGGGTGCCTTGACTGAAAAAAGGTTGAGAAAAACTGAGCTAGAATTCCGGGAAGGGCAGCAGCCCTACTGGCTGGGAACCTCTCCTCCTGGTGAAGGAGAACCCTCCTGCTCCAAACCTCAAACTATTTATGCCCTCTCCCAGCCACCAACTGGGCACTGTCCTCCAGAGATTGTCTGGGACCACATAAATATTCTTGCTGCAGATTTGACCCTCCCAACTCACTACCTTCCAAAACCATGCAGAAGACAGGGGGGAACAGCCAAACCCACACCCTGTGAAACTCAAAGCAGACTACACACGCAGATCCACTTATTACAGGAGAGTCAAGGAACTAAACGTATCTAGTCTAGCACCTATCTAGGAGGGTGTTACATCTACATAAACCCAAAAACAAAAATGTAACATATTGCAACTTACCAGTAATTACATGTAGTAGCTGCATTAGTTTCTCCTTTTTCAGGCTTTCTTTTCCTTTATTCTACCTGGTGATCCTGCCAGTAATGCACTTCCTGTCCTTGGATGACAACGCTCAGTCAGTGTACTGTATCTATGGAGAAGCAGTGTTGTCACCCAGATTTACACTAAAACAGGTCACCCTTTGCTCATCTTCATCCTTATTCATCTGAAACGTCTGCATTGCCTATGGCCTCGTTTCTTCTCAATCCATCTATGTGATCCCATCACAGCTAAAAGTACACTACACCATATCCTTATTCTCAAAAAAAACCAAAAAAACATATAAACTATTTAACCACTTGCCCTCCTGAGGATTTACCCCCCTTCCTGACCAGGCCATTTTTTGCGTTACGGCACTTTGTTATTTTAACTGACAATTGCGCGGTCATGCAACACTGCACCCAAATGAAATTAGCATCCTTTTTTTCCACCACAAATTTAGCTTTCTTTCTGTGGTATTTAATATCCTTAGCGTTGTAAAAAAATAAAAAAACGACTGACAATTTTGAGAAAAAAAAACAATATTTTTGACTTTTTGCTATTATACATGTCCAGTAAAAAATTTAAAAAATCAAATTTCGTCATAAATTTAGGCCAAAATGTATTCTGTGACATGTCTTTGCTAAAAAAATATCCCAATACATGTAAATTAATTGGTTTACGTGAAAGTTATAGCGTTTACAAATGGCGGTATATATACTGGGATTTCTTTATTTTTATTTTTACTAGTAATGGCGGCGATCAGCGATTTTATAGCGGGACTGCGCAGTGACATTCTGGTGCTGGGGGGAACTGACTTGGTGTCACTGACATCCCCAGTGACACCAATACAGTGATCGGTGCTAAAAAAAGCACTGACACTGTACTAATGGCACTGGGCAGGAAGGGGTTAACATTTGGGGTGATCAAAGGGTTAACTGTGTGCACGAAGTGTTTTACTATGGGGAGGTGTCTGTGTAAGCACACTGCTTTGGACAGCTATGCTGTGCACAGCCATCCAAAGCAGTGTGCCTGAGCTGACAGGGAGAACTGTTAGTAAACAAAACAGTTTAGCGAGTAATCACCGGCCAGAACCTGGTGATTGACAGCCACAAAATGAGATTTTGCGCACCCGTGCTGCCCTGTAGCAGTATTTCTGCTATAGGGCGGTCGGGAAGCGGTTAATGGCTCTTGTTTTCAAAAAAATGTTTCTTACTGTGTTTTTTTGCCTCCTTGTTATTATCTTTGAGGTCCCAAACCTCTCCTTTTCTCTTTTAATTCAGTTTGGAATGAGCATGAGCAGTGCATGTTAGTTGTGCTCATGTCCGTAATGCTTAATCCATAATCCTTCTTAGGGGCGAGCAAGAGAGGATGGCTACGTTCCTACATACAGTGGAGAATGAACAATCCTGGAGAGCTGATGAATTTTATACTCACTTAGGAGCAGTAAATACTTCTGCAAAGTTTTCATTGCTGTCACTCCTCCGCACCTTACTAAGGCTCTGTTCACACCAATGTGTTTTTTAGTGCTTTTTGCAGAAACGCACTACAGTCCATTAACATGGTTTCCTATGGAACATGTTCATATCTATGCTTTTTTGAGCTGCTGAATTTTTGGAAAGGGTCAGGCAGGGGTGGACTGACAACTCATGGGGCCCCCGGGCAATAGGAAATCATGGGGCCCGTGTCCTCGCCCACACTCAAACCACACCCAAAAAAGCCTATGAAAGGTATTGGGAGCATCTCATGGGGCAGTGCCCGAGTGCCTAAATGGTCAGTCCGACCCTGGGGTCAGGGACTTTTTCAAATGCGAAAAGCAGTGTTTTTGCTACAATAGATTTCAATAGAGAATCTGCTAACATGCATGTAGTGTGTTTTTCCACGTTTTTGCTGCATTTCACATTTTTATTCAACTGCATAGGTGTGAACGGAGTGGTTGTAAAGGCTGAAGGTTTTTTACCTTCATGCATTCAATGCATGAAGGTAGAAAAAACCTTCTGGTTGCAGCAGTGCCCCCAGCCCCCTCAATACTTACCTGAGCCTCATCGCGATCCAGCGATGTAAATGTCAGCCTCGGCTGTTTCCGGGTCTTTGCCTTTTCATTGGCTGAGACAGCACCTGGGAGCCATTGGCTCCAGCTGCTGTCAATCACAGCCAGTCAGCCAATGAGGAGAGAGAGAGGGGCGGAGCCAAGCTGTGGCTCCATGTGTGAATGGACAAGCTGCTTGTTGCAGGGGCACTCGACAAGAGGGAGGGGCCAGGAGAGCCTGTGGGGGACCCGAGAAGAGAGGGATCCGGGCTGCTCTGTGCAAAACCCCTGCACACAGCAGGTAAGTATAGGCATGTTTGTTATTTTACAAAAAAATTTACCTTTAGAATCGCTTTAAGCTAGGCATAGGATTTCTGCTGAGTGGTACAAAGTGTGTTCGTTGGTTGAACCCATCGGAACCACCTGGTTCAATTTTTAAATCAACTTTTGTTGAATGAGCCAGGTGGGAAATTATTGGCTGAACAGTGCCCATCTAATCAGACGTAGCCAATTTTCATGTGTTTTGATGGGTGCTGGCTTTCAGAATACAATAAATGGCACTGCATATTCAACCATCCATCCTATCTGTGTTCTGAACAGAAAGATTTCCCACCACTTTCTTCCCAACAGGTAAAAAAGGGGGAACTCTCCAATGGGTGGCACAGTAAAACCCTAACAAGAATCATGTTCCTTCTCCACTCTGGCCTAAATGAAAAAAAAAATATTGACTTGAGTTGGATTTTAGAAAATATAGTAGATATGGCTTTGCATCAGCATCTTGAAATCCCCTATACAGGAGAGATCAGACTGGGAGAGGGAGAAGCAGTACAAGAAGCCAGAAATGTGTGTTTGCTCATGTGTTAACAAGTAACATGCTGATAAGAGGAGAGATCAGAGTAACAGAGGGATGAGCTTAGCGGTCTGCTGCTTCTCCTTTCACTGTCCAGTCAGTGGCTGGGGAAGTAACAAGACCTGTAAGTGTTACTCGATGGTAGCATCAAAAAATCAGGTCTCCTGCCCTGCCAGATAGGGCTCTGCTGTGTGGTAGAGCTGTGTATATAGCAGGACTGGATGGATAAAATACAATCCATTGGCAGGAAAAACAGCTCTCATATAGAATTTTGAGAAAATATGTGCATACATGGAAGGAGCACCAGACCAAACAATAAAACAGATCCAATTTAATTTATTGGTGTTGTGCTAAAAGACAGCCAATGGGTTTCAGGGGTCAAAGGAACTCTCACTTCATCAGGGCTTAAATGAGAACCTTGAATGGACTCAAAAGAAGGCTTTCCTGTGTGAATCTGTGCGGGGAAGCTAATTGCTGGATTCGAATGATTACTCCCCAGCAATATCTGCATGAGCAGTATCCAGAATAGTTTATCAGCTTAACTGAAGCCCTAGTGAAGGGGGAGTTCCTTTGACACCCGAAATGTGTTGGCTGTCATTTAGCACAATACCAATCAATAAAATTGGACTCTTTTATCTTTTGGTCTGGCGCTCCTTCCATCTTGGATGCCTCATATAGTATTTTATCTGTGTACTTAGCTACAGTATTTGCCAGGAGTAAGGCTTTAAAGCACAGGAGGTGAAAAGGTACTAAATATTGCTGCGTTTGTCTGTATATCCTGTTATAAAGCATTAATTTTACCATTAATTCTCTGTGAACCATAAAATGTCCCTCCCTCTAACAATGGCTTTTTTTACTTCTTTTTTTATTTCGCTGTGAACAAGAATCACAAAGCTAACTCACAAAACAAGCATACCCTCTCTTCTCCTTCCTAGATAATAATTTACTCTACATCCATTGTGAGGATAAATATATTAGGTGATTGTTTAGTGTCACAGTAAAGCTAATGCATTTTGAAGCCGCAAAAATGAAAGGGCGCATTCCTCCGTCAATTGATTGCTGTTAACAAATATTTATTTGAGTATCATTTGTGAGAGGCTGAGAGCGAAGGATGCCCTTTGAAGCTCTGTACTGAGCCAGCACATGATAAATGGCACTGTCTAAACATTCGGATACATTCTCATTATGGATGGAGGTGACGAGGCAGCTTTCACGTGCATTTTCCATAACCTCCTCGGCATTGTCACTTCCCTGTGTGGCATGCTACTCAAGAGTAAAAGCACCATTTTTAAAATTTGTTTAAAGGAACAGTCCATCAGACCCCTCACGTAGAAAAGGTGAGCTGAGGTTAAAACACAATTTGTCTGGGGTCATGACAAAAATACAAAATGTAAAAAGCAAAGCTAGTAGTAGTTAGTTACATTTAACTGGGCTTGTTCTGTGATTTAACCATTTCCGTACCGGGCACTTTTACCCCCTTCCTGCCCAGGCCATTTTTCAGGTTTCAACGCTCTCACACTTTGAATGACAATTGCGCGGTCATACAACATTGTACCCAAACTAAAATTTTATCATTTTCTTCACACAATTAGAGCTTTCTTTTGGTGGTATTTAATCACGGCTGGGGTTTTTATTTGTTGCAAAATTAGCAAAAAAAGACCGAAAATTTTGAAAAAAAAACACGTTTTTCTTTGTTTCTGTTATAAAAGTTTGCAAATAAATAATTGTTCTTCATAAATTTAGGCCGAGATGTATTCTGCTACATGTCTTTGGTGAAAATAACCCAAATTAGGATGTATTATTTAGTTTGTAGCAAAGTTATAGAGTTCACAAACTATGGTATAGATCTGAAAATTGATCAATCCTGAAGTACTGACAGCCAATCTAATTTCTTGAGGTTCAAAAATGTCAGAAAAGTACAGATATCCCCCAAATGACCCCTTTTTCCAAAGTAGACAGTCTGACGTACATCATAACAGGCATGGCGAGTTTTTTGAAGTTGTATTTTTTTTTCATAATTTTTTGGAAAATTAAAAAATTAAAAAAATAATTCTCACTGTTTTTTTTTTACATACTGTCACCAGTGCAGTACAGCATCATCATATAACTGGCATGGCGGTGATCATGGACACTGACTGGTGACAGCACGAAAAAAAAAATATAGAGTTTTTTTTTTATTATTATTATTATTATTGTTAATTTTTTATTACATTTTTTTCTTTTTTTTAAAGATTTTTTTCATATTTTACTATGACCAAAGTAGTATAATGTTACCATAGTAACATTGTATTACTTTAGGGAAGTGATCAGTATTTTTTTTTTTTTTTTTTTTTACACAATTTGCTTATAGCAAAGAATTACTTTGCTATAAGCAAGCATTTACCTGAATTACATCGATTCATTCAGGGTTTTTGTTTTTTTGGGGTTTTTTTTGTGCTTAGCTGTGATTTGGCCATGGCTAATCACATGACATGTGCATGTGATCGCTGTGACCATTCACAGCTAGACACTAGTATACAATGGATGGCATGAATGAAGCCATCCATTGTATACAACTCTCATGTGACCTGCTGTGATAGGTCACAGCAGGTCACATGGTACCAGCAATGGGGGCCGGTACTTAGATCTGTCATCGGCCGTGTCCGAGGTACACGGCCGGTGACAGATCGCGCCGCTGCGCAGCTCTGCAAGTGCGCAAACTGCTAAAGCATTTTGCCGGCCGCCAAATAGCTATTGGCCGGGCGGTTAATGGTTAAAGACATTTCATAGCCTTTCAAAGCCCATTCTTCATTCCAAATGAGTGTTGGGAAGATACTCCAGCATTTATATCCATGTTTGTAGTACAGAAGTCTTGATCAATCACCATGGAATGCCAGATGTTATTGTCCAAGAACAAGATGGGAGGTGTGAAATTTGAGGAACCACCCTGTTCTATGTGATCCCATCCTTGGTGTTAGAGAGTTCACATACTGTAGGTCAGTGATGGCGAACCCGTGGCACGCGTGCCACAGCCGGCACGCCGAGCCTTATCTGTGGGCACGCCAGGAGAATACCGTATTTTTCGCTCCATAAGACGCACTTTTTTTCCCCCCAAAAAAGGGGGGAAAATGTCAGTGCGTCTTATGGAGCGAATATAGAGCGGCCGGTCCGGTATTTCCACCGCCGCCGTGTCAGAATACCGGGCCGGCCGCTCAGCTCTGCAGTGGGACCGTACCTGTCCCTCTATTCAGCGGCGCGCTGTCTTCCCGGCTTCTGTAGTGTGCGTGACAGCCGGGTCCCAAGTGCGCATGCACAAGAAGCAGTGCTCTTTGTGAATGGTAAGGCGGTACCTGGGACACATGACAGATCCCAGAAGCCGCCGGACCAATCACAAAGCGCAGCGCTTCTCGCGCATGCGCACTGGGCATCCGGCTGTCCGACGAGCGCCCACACTACAGAAGCCGGGAAGACAGCGCGCGGCTGGATAAAGGAACAGGTAAGATAAAAAAAAAACTCTGCGGAAGTAAGAGCGGGTATCTGTCAAATTCAGGTACCCGCTCCCCCTCCCTCCCCAAAGGTCAGCAGTCATCTGTACTGTCCGCAGTCTCTGGTCATCTCCTGTACTGTCCGCAGTCTCTGGTCATCCCTGTACTGTCCGCAGTCTCTGGTCATCCCTGTACTGTGTCCGCAGTCTCTGGTCATCTCCTGTACTGTGTCCGCAGTCTCTGGTCATCTCCTGTACTGTGTCTGCAGTCTCTGCTCATCTCCTGTACTGTCCGCAGTCTCTGATCATCCCTGTACTGTCCGCAGTCTCTGGTCATCCCTGTACTGTGTCCGCAGTCTCTGGTCATCTCCTGTACTGTGTCCGCAGTCTCTGGTCATCTCCTGTACTGTGTCTGCAGTCTCTGGTCATCCCTGTACTGTGTCCGCAGTCTCTGGTCATCCCTGTACTGTGTCCGCAGTCTCTGGTCATCCCTGTGCTGTCCGCAGTCTCTGGTCATCCCTGTACTGTCCGCAGTCTCTGGTCATCCCTGTACTGTGTCCGCAGTCTCTGGTCATCTCCTGTACTGTGTCCGCAGTCTCTGGTCATCTCCTGTACTGTGTCCGCAGTCTCTGGTCATCTCCTGTACTGTGTCCGCAGTCTCTGGTCATCTCCTGTACTGTGTCTGCAGTCTCTGGTCATCCCTGTACTGTGTCCGCAGTCTCTGGTCATCCCTGTACTGTGTCCGCAGTCTCTGGTCATCCCTGTACTGTGTCCGCAGTCTCTGGTCATCCCTGTACTGTGTCTGCAGTCTCTGGTCATCCCTGTACTGTGTCTGCAGTCTCTGGTCATCCCTGTACTGTGTCTGCAGTCTCTGGTCATCCCCTGTACCATGTCTGCAGTCTCTGGTCATCCCTGTACCGTGTCTGCAGTCTCTGGTCATCCCTGTACCGTGTCCGCAGTCTCTGGTCATCTCCTGTACTATGTCCGCAGTCTCTGGTCATCTCCTGTACTGTGTCCGCAGTCTCTGGTCATCCCTGTACTGTGTCTGCAGTCTCTGGTCATCCCTGTACTGTGTCTGCAGTCTCTGGTCATCCCTGTACTGTGTCTGCAGTCTCTGGTCATCCCTGTACTGTGTCCGCAGTCTCTGGTCATCCCTGTACTGTCCGCAGTCTCTGGTCATCCCTGTACTGTCCGCAGTCTCTGGTCATCCCTGTACTGTTAATTAGTTTGCACTACTGTACGAGTTGTTTTTTCTAAACCAAAAGCTCGATATTCAGGTTTCATTGCAGTGTTGGCACTTTGAAAGGAATAAGTTGGTTTTGGGTTGCAGTTTGGGCACTCGGGCTCAAAAAGGTTCGCCATCACTGACATAGGTGTTAGTCCTTCAAAACAAATGGACCAACATAGGTGGGAGAATTCTACAGAATGACCCAACCAGAGAAGGGCAAATTCTATAGAATGGCCCAGTCATGGGAAGAGCAATTCTACAAGAGGTTTCAACCATAAAAGGGCAAATTCTACAGAATGGCCCAGCCATAGGAGGGCAAATTCTACAGAATAGCCCAATCATAGGAGGGCAAATTCTACAGAATGGCCCAGCCATAGGAGGGCAAATTCTACAGAATAGCCCAACCATATGAGGGCAAATTCAACAGAATGGCCCAACCATAGGAGGGCAAATTCTACAGAGTAGCCCAACCATAGCAGGGCAAATTCTACAGCATAGCCCAACCATAGCAGGGCAAATTCTACAGCATAGCCCAACCATAGCAGGGCAAATTCTACAGAATAGCCCAACTATAACAGGGCAAATTCTACAATTCAAGCCATTTTTTTAACCATGGAAAATCACATATTTGTGTCCAAGAAAAGGATGGAAGGTGTAAAAGTTGTGGAACCACCCTGTACTAGTTACATAATCCCATCCTCACTGTTGAGAAGCCTGCATATAATGAGTGACCTAAACAAAGGAGGGCAAATTCTACAGAATGGTCCAAAATAGGAGGGTAAATTCTTCAGAATGGCCAAAAATAGGAGAGGAATTCCACAGAATGGCCCAAAATAGGAGAAGAAATTCCACAGAATAGCCCAACACAGGAGGGCAGATTCTACAGAATGGTCCAAATTAAGAGAGGAAATTCCGCAGAATGACTCAAAATAGGAGAAGAGATATTACAGAATAGCCCAACATAGGAGGGCAAATTCTACAGAATGGCCCAAAAAGGGGGTGGTAAATTCTACCACCCAACTAAAAAGGCAAATTCTACAACAGGCCAAGACAGTTTTTCCACACCTTAGGGCTCATTCACACTAAGTGTATAGGGATACACTGTGCAGCAATACAGTTGAGTTTTTTTCAGTGCAGTGGTTTATGGCAGAACACCAATGGTTGAATCGAATTTATGGGAATGTCACTTGTGACATTTTAATAAAGTTCTACCAAAAAAAAAAAGGAAAACAGTGCGATGCCCCGGGATTGGTGCTTTGGCACTGTATCCTCCCAGTGCATGCCACTGATCACGTCGGTTCAGCAAGGATGCCGATGTAAGTGGACCCTCAAAGAAAAGGGACATTCTTTTGAGGACAATGAGGTACCCAATTGGTTTACAAGAGGCTTGAAAGAGGTCATTTATGCCAAACTGGAACAACAGGAGTGGGGTCCATGGACTGTCTGCCATAGATAATGCCGTTTCAATATCTGTTCCCCAGCTTTTTGACAACAGTACACATCTGTTTGAGTATTCCACCTATCCAGTGGAGGAAAGTTTACCCAATAGAAATAAATGGAGCCACGACATGCAGGCACACAAAGAAGAGCTGGTGGGAATGTTTTGGGAGGAAAGGCTTTGTGGTGTCAGGCAGGGCCACAGATTGAAGATCATTGGAATGGAAAGGAAGGTAAGTATTAACCACAACAAGTCGCACCCTTGGAGGGAGGGGGTAATGAATGGTGAATGATTTATTAAAGGACGAGTTCATTAGAAATTAACTTGTCCTTTAAAGAATGGGGGGGGGGGAGCAAAAACAGGGTACAGATGCCCAGCCTGAAGTTGTGCTTTAATAGACACCTATACAATACACTAATTAATGAAACAACGTGTTTTTAACTTCATGCCACCTTTAAGACTCTCTTAGCCCGGGTTCACACTGATGCGGTGCGGCACATCGCATGTGATTTGGACAGGAACCGCACCGCATTCCTGTTCAAATCACATGTGATTTCTGTGCGCATCACACCACATCCGCATCGAAATAGTGCTGGACCCTTTTCTTGTCCGCACCAGAATCGGCTCACATGAGTATATGCACCCATGGGATCCAATTCTGCACATCGCACCATGTTTTGCAAACCGATTTCAGGGTGTTGCTAACTTGAGATACACACCAGCTGTGGTTTGCATGAACAGGGTGCGATCATGAGGCGGTGTGGATATCACACAGAAACTGGTGCAAATTCTGCACCGCAAGCCTATCCTGCCTTCAGCTAATGACGGAATCTTCTATTCCTCCTACCAGTCCATCCCCCACAGTTATTACCTTTTGTACCACCAGCCCCTCCCTCTTAGATTGTAAGCTCCCAGGATCAGGGCCCTCCTCACCCTTTTGTATTAAACTGTATTGTTGCTGTATTGTCTCCCTTTATATTGTAAAGCGCTGAGCAAACTGTTGGCGCTATATAAATCCTGTATAATAATAATAATAATAATCAGTGTGATCCCAGGCGTATGGTGCCATCTGAAGAGCAATCCACAGTAGATTCCTCTTCAGATGGCATTTAACAGGAAGTGAGGGGGTATTTTTTAATCGCTTGTTTTAACCCCTAAAATTGTGCACCCTATCCGCAACTGCTTGCAATGCATGTGGCCCCATCCTATAACTGATTTTATCAAAGCAGTTGTTCAGCAAAAGTACCAGTTGCAACTCTTCTATACAGAGATACTTGCCTGCAACACAATTACAGATCTCCAAATGCGGATGCTAAATACCTTCAGGAGAATATGGACCAGGAAGCAAATAAGAACATGAAAGCTTCAAAATGTATGAAAACGTAAAGATCACCCGGAAAATACACAGTGATTCCCCTTTAATTCTCACTGAAGAAGCACTGTGCAGGAAAAGAGCCTTTAGCCTAGTCGGAAGCAGCACGTGAAGCATGGAGATTAATGGAGGGTGCAACTCGGCAGGAAACACAAGCCAAATATTTGTTGTAACTTGATAAAAGTCGGGAAATGTAATGTTCACTGAAGTTACTCTCAATTACAATCTTAATAAAGCAATGGCTTGGCATGTCACAGCAAGGGAGGAAATGCAATACCTGGGCTGCTTTGTAATTCATATTTTTGTCTGCAGTTACATCATATTTTGTATAATGCCTGAGAGTTAGTAATGGGTCACAATAAAGAAGGACTCCAGGTAGGGCTGTTTATGGCTCCATTCACACTTGTGCGACTTCAAAATTGTGTGATTTCATTGCGACTTTACATTGTGACTCGATGCGACTTTTATGCAACTTTGGGGTGACTTTTATGTGACTTTGGATGAGTGCAACTTTGGCTTTGACCAAGGATAATTGTTTCTGCTGTACAAAGTCTCAAAAATTTCCTCCCTCTCAAAAAACTGAGCACTAACCTGCACACTTACCCACAAGCATAAATTCCATTTGCAAGCCAAAAGTCTCCCCAAACAAAAAATCCCCCAAGTACACCACAGGCAGTCAGATGGAGGAGTCTCAGGTCTGGTACCACAGGCAGTCAGATGGAGGAGTCTCAGGTCTGGTACCACAGGCAGTCAGATGGAGGAGTCTCAGGTCTGGTACCAGAGGCAGTCAGCTAGAGGAGTCTCAGGACTGGTCTCACAGACAGTTGGCTGGAGGAGTCTCAGGACTGGTGTCACATACAGTTGGCTGGAGGAGTCTCAGGACTGGTACCACAGGCAGTCAGCTAGAGGAGTCTCAGGATTGGTCTCACAGACAGTGAGCTAGAGGAGTCTCAGGACTGGTACCACAGACAGGGCAGCTCTTAGAAACCACGGGGCCCCATACAGCTAACCTAACAGGGCCCTTCCCAAAAGAAAAACAGTTTACTATGCTTCGGTTTATGAATGAATACAGGGAGCGATTGGTAATGATCACTCATTGTGTTCATTCAGGAAAGGAAGGGCCTGGTAAATGTGACATATTTACTGGACCCTTTCCCCACTCTCCATCCTGAAGGATCCTATTGAGTGCTTGCAGCTGCCAGTGGGAAGGAGAGGAGGAAAGCTGACAACACTGCAGGGGAGGGGGCACATGGGCAGACGGGGGGATAGCCATTCATCAGTTCCAGTAAGTGCTTCTCCCCCACCATGCTGATCAGTTTCCCTGCCCACATCTTATTCACCCAGCTGCCTGGTCCACCCTGCTGGCCTGGGCCTGGTAGTACTTATGCACAGCCCTAACCACAGGCATTCAGCTGGAAGAGTGTCAGGACTGGTACCATAGGCAATCAGCTGGAGGAGTTTCAGGACTGGTACCACAGACATTTATCTGGAGGAGTCTCAAGACTGGTACCACAGGCAATCGGCTGGAGGAATCTCAGGACCAAGGGCGGACTGACCATTTGGAAACTCAGGCACTGCCCGAGGGTCCGGGGTCAGTAGGGGCCCCATGAGATGCCCCTGGTACCTTTTTCATAGGCTTTTTTGAGTTTGGGAAAGGACACAGGGGCCCCACGATCCCCTATTGCCCGGGGGCAATGCAGTGCTCTGACATCAGTATAAGCAGTGCTCTCTGCTGTGGCTTCCCTAGTCATCCCTAGAAGCTGTATGCTATTGGGCTCCTACTTGGCTGGCTGCACACCAGGACTAAGAGTGGAGGACACCCAGCTTCAGATTACATGCCCGGCCACCTTTGCCTCATCAAGTGTGGTCTCTCTGAGCTCCACAGGGTGGGAAACAGGAACCCAGGGGATTTTGGGAAAATGAGTTAAAGGAGCCCACC
The DNA here is from genome assembly GCF_062004578.1 of Staurois parvus. NCBI lineage: Eukaryota > Metazoa > Chordata > Amphibia > Anura > Ranidae > Staurois > Staurois parvus. The sequence continues at coordinate 2,677,580 of NW_028318372.1, forward strand.
CCTGCATTGCACATGGTGAATTACGGGGCACTTTTCTATAGTTCTACTAGAAATGACATAAACAGTGCCCTTTTCATCAAGCTTCACCTAAATGCTGCAGGGCTGAAGGATGTCTTGAGGAATGCTTTGCAAAACCATTCCTAACCCCACCCAATTCCATCTTTGATCTGATGCCATTGAAATTACTTAATAGGGAATGAAATAATTGTTTAACTGCATTAGATATTTACAAGGTTCCCTTTAAGTATCAAAACAATAAAATAGCAGCTCATGTATGATCTGTAGAAATCTCAAGACTCTTCAGATCATTTCTGACAGGTCTGAGTCATAAAAAACAAATATGATATCCAGCATCCCTCGCCTTCCTGGCAAAATGAATGGGCTCATGCTGCTCCTCTTCAGCTACTCTGTGGTACTTTGTATCCAGCAAGTATATGATGTATATGATGTACAGCACCATGAAGGTACCAAAAACACAGGTTGCCGGAATTAAAACTAAACTCCAGCCTTCCCTTCTGTCATGGTCGGCTGTACAGGCTTCTCTCTTGTACTGAAAATGCTTACTCTAAATACACTGCACACTGTGAGCTTCTCACATTGTGCATTAGAAGCTGCAGCAAGTCAGGTAGAGTCTGTTTCATTTCCTGGTTGTTGGCAGGGCCAGATCTAGCCTGATCTGATATGGGGGTACAGTAAAAAAAAGCAGGGTGCATAATGTCAATTGTGTGACAGAGATGCATGGAACCAATATTCCCTGTTCACTCGGCATGTTTCTGTACCACGGAGTCACAACCCAGAAGTAACATCTGACAGGTAGTGCAGAGGAAATGCAGGAGTGAATAGAGAGAGCTAGTATGTATTAGCATGATTAAACAGTACCTGTGACCCCTTATAGCAGGGGTCCCTATCAGAGTCCCTCCTTACATGCAGAATCCTCCTCAAATTTCCCCCTACATCGGGGTTCCTATAAGAGTCCCACCTTACATCAGGTGTCCTTATCAAAGTGCCCCCTTACATCAAATGCCTCAAGAGAGTGTTTCCTTGTATCAACTGTCCTCATCACAGTGCCCCTTTACATCAATTGACCCTATTAGAGTGCCCCTTTACATCAACCATCCCCATCAGAGTGCCCCTTTACAGCAACTGTCCCTACCAGAGTGCCCCTTTACATCAACCATCCCCATCAGAGTGCCCCTTTACAGCAACTGTCCCTACCAGAGTGCCCCTTTACATCATCCATCCCCATCAGAGTGCCCCTTTACATCAACCATCCCCATCAGAGTGCCTCCTTACATCAACCATCCCCATAAGAGTGCCTCCTTACATCAACCATCCCCATCAGAGTGCCCTTTACAGCAACTGTCCCTATTAGAGTGCCCCTTTACATCAACCATCCCCATAAGAGTGCCTTCTTACATCAACCATCCCCATCAGAGTGCCCCTTTACATCAACCATCCCCATCAGAGTGCCCCTTTACATCAACCATCCCCATAAGAGTGCCTCCTTACATCAACCATCCCCATCAGAGTGCCCTTTACAGCAACTGTCCCTATCAGAGTGCCCCTTTACATCAACCATCCCCATAAGAGTGCCTTCTTACATCAACCATCCCCATCAGAGTGCCCCTTTACATCAACCATCCCCATAAGAGTGCCCCTTTACATCAACCATCCCCATCAGAGTGCCCCTTTACATCAACTGTCCCCATCAGAGTGCTTCTTTACATCAACTTCCCCCATCAGAGTGCCCCTTTACATCAACTGTCCCTATCAGAGTGCCCAATTGCACCAACTGTCCCCATCAGGGTGCTCCTTTACATCAACTGTCCCAATCAGAGTGTCCCTTTACATCTACTGTCCCCATCAGAGTGCCCCCTTACACCAACCATCCCCATCAGAGTGCCCCTTTAAAGCAACCATCCCCATCAGAGTGCCCCTTTACATCAACCATCCCCATAAGAGTGCCCCTTTACATCAACCATCCCCATCAGAGTGCCCCTTTACATCAACTGTCCCCATCAGAGTGCTTCTTTACATCAACTTCCCCCATCAGAGTGCCCCTTTACATCAACTGTCCCTATCAGAGTGCCCAATTGCACCAACTGTCCCCATCAGGGTGCTCCTTTACATCAACTGTCCCAATCAGAGTGTCCCTTTACATCTACTGTCCCCATCAGAGTGCCCCCTTACACCAACCATCCCCATCAGAGTGCCCCTTTAAATCAACTGTCCCCATCAGAGTGCCCCTTTACAGCAACCACCCCCATCAGAGTGCCCCTTTACAGCAACCATCCCCATCAGAGTGCCCCTTTACCCGGACCATCCCGATCAGAGTGCCCCTTTATATCAACTGTGCCCATCAGAGTGTCCCTTTACATCAACTGTCCTCATCCGAGTGCCCCCTTACACCAACCAGCCCGATCAGAGTGCCCATTTACATCAAATGTCCCCATCAGAGTGCCCCCTTACACCAACCATCCGTATCAGAGTGCCCCTTTACATTAACTGTCCCCATCAGAGTGCCCCTTTACATTAACTGTCCCCATCAGAGTGCCCCTTACACCAACCATCCCCATCAGAGTGCCCCTTTACATCAACTATCCCCATCAGAGTGCCCCTTTACATTAACTATCCCCATCAGAGGGCACCTTTACATCAACTGTCTCCATTAGAGTACTCCTTTACATCAACTGTCCCCATCAGAGTGCCCCCTTACATCAACTATCCCCATCAGAGTGCCCCCTTACATCAACTGTCCCCATCAAGTCTCATGGATCAGTTGGATGCACTCTCAGAGATCTAGGGGGGAACTACTAAAATATGGGGGTTCACAGCCCATCCCAGCACTCAGTTAGATCTGGGCCCGGCTGGAGGACATCCAGCATCATCTATCTCTTTCAATCATGAAGGCTCAGCATCACATTAGACATTACCACAGCTTCCTATTTTCAGGGAGCTATATATAGCACCCTATAAACGGAAAAAAAAATGTGCAATGGTGCAATGGACATCTTCAAGGGATAAAGAAAGAGGCACTTTCTTTATCCCTTGAAGACATCCATTGCACCAGACGAAATGTGTGTAGGGTGAGGCCAGTGGCATATGATGTTGTACACTGTTGATGTTGATCCTGGGTGTGGTGTGGTTTACCTGTATGTCTAACCTCTGTGAGTATATCTACTTTCAATATATTTCTACTCTATGGTCCTTTGTTCTCTCACCTACCCATAATCAGGCCCGGACTGGCCATACGGCACACCGGGCATTTGCCCGGTGGGCTGGGGCCTCGGGGCTTAAGTTGACCGGGCCACACAGCGGGAGGTAAGCGGCGACCGCGGTCTGGGCGGTGCTAATACAGACCGCAACCGCCGCTCACCTCCTGCTGTGCGGCTATGGCCAAAGCACTGACACACGGACACCTCCTCGGCCGGCTGCTGCACTGAAGGGAGAACACTGTAACAGGTCTGTAGCGGTGGTTGATGGGCTGTCTCTTTGCTGGACAGGCTGTCCCTTTACTGTAGGAGCTGTCTCTTTACTGGATGGGCTGTCTCTTTGCTAGAGGGACTGTCTATTTGCTGGATGGACTTTTTCTTTGCTGAAGTAGCTGTCTCTTTGCTGGAGGGGCTGTCTCTTTGCTGGAGGGGCTGTCTCTTTGTTGGATGAGCTGTCTCTTTGCTGGATGGGCTGTCTCTTTGTTGGATGGGCTGTCTCTTTGCAGGAGGAGCTGTCTCTTTACTGGATGGGTTGTCTTTTTGCTAGAGGGACTGTCTGTTTGCTGGATGGACTTTTTCTTTGCTGAAGGAGCTGTTTCTTTGGTGGAGGGGCTGTCTCTTTGCTGGACAGGCTGTCTCTTTGCTGGAGGGGCTGTCTCTTTGCTGGATGAGCTGTCTCTTTGCTTGACAGGCTGTCTCTTTGTTGAACAGCTGTCTCATTGCTGAATGGGCTGTCTCTGCTGGACAAGCTGTCTCTGCTGGATGGGCTGTCTCTTTGCTGGATGACTGTCTCTTTGCTGGACGGCTGTCTCTTTGCTGGACGGGCTGTCTCTGCAGGACAGGCTGTCTCTTTGCTAGACTGGGCTATCTCTTTGCCCAGTTGGGTCCAGCAAAGACACATCCCAATTCAGCAAAGAGACAGCCAAGTCCAAAAAGGGACATCTCCATCCAGCAAAGAGACATCCCTGTCTTTGCTATATGGGGATGTCTCTTTGCTGGATTGGGCCATCTCTTTGAATATATATGGGGCACTTTGATTAGATCTCTAGGGGCACTGTAATGTAAAGGGGCACTGTAATATAAAGGGGACTGTGCTGTAAAGGGGCACTGTAATCAATACAGTGCCCCTTTACAGCGCAGTCCCCCTTATATCACAGTGCCCTTTATATTACAGTGCAGAGGACCAACTCCATGAATATTCCATCCCCGCAAATGCCCTTGCACCACCACCCCCGGAAATTGGCTGCTCAGTCTAAAATGCCGGGGGCCTGGGTCCCAGTCCGGGCCTGCCCATAATTACTTTGATGTGCTGGCTTTGGATAACCAGTGAAGGACCATCTAGATGGTGGAGTCAGTGGTAGCTTGAATGGTGGCCACCCCAATTGGATGATTTCTGCACTGTTGATCTCTTAACATTTGGAGATCATCACTGTATGGTAAGGGAACTTGCACACTTGTCTGTGAAGTGGTTTGGGGTTCTTACACGTGGACTTTCATAATTTTTAAAATTTCACATTTGTACTTTTATATATTTCTCTTTGAAATGTTCTTCTTTGTTATGCACCAGATAATGATTTATTATGGAACTGTTATTTCACCATTTATGCAATGCACATTGTTCATTATGAGTTAATTTCTTTTTTTTTCACACACGTATGTTTGTATCGATCACTACAGAGATATTAGTTTTGCGTACCTTTTAGGTTCATTATTTTAATTATGTACAGCACCCTGCCTGCTCCTCCCACCAGCCATGATCTGCCTGCATTGCATCAAAACACAGAGACCCAGTGGTGATGTCGTTGGGTCTACAATAGGGTATATAAGGAAAACAAAATGGTTTTATTTAATGATGTAATTAGAATGTTGATGCTATTGATCATTAGAATGTTGAAAAGCAGTTTAAACTTCAGTTTTATTGTTAATATTTAACTATAGTAAATTAATCCAGTGCTGGCAGCTAACTATTCTCCGGTTTGGAGTTCCTTTGGTTTGATGGTGAGGCCACACATACTGGATGTGAGTCCATTTTTTAGGAATTTGAAAATATTATTGAAATATGTTTTATGGGGGTTTTTTTTCTTATAAAAGTGTACATTTAGGCAAATAGTTGACTAACATACCAGTGAAAAATGATCTGTCTATTGGGACACATCTTCAATACACCATAGCCAGGTGCTGAGCACTTACCTTCCTTAACTTCCAGTCACAAGTCATAATTATACAGTTTGGTCAACACTGTGATTGGATACATCACAAAGGTTATTTCATAAATTAAAAATGGGACATTAGGAATTTTCTAAATCAATTAAAAAAAAACTATCACAGCTTATTTGATTTTCAATTGCTTAAAGTGTTACTAAACCCAGAACCCTGCATTCACTATATCCGGTCTCCCCGGACCCTGTATTCACTATATCCGGTCTCCCAGAACCCTGCATTCACTATATCCGGTCTCCCCGGACCCTGCATTCACTATATCCGGTCTCCCCGGACCCTGTATTCACTATATCCGGTCTCCCAGAACCCTGCATTCACTATATCCGGTCTCCCCGGACCCTGTATTCACTATATCTGGTCTCCCAGGACCCTGCATTCACTATATCTGGTCTCCCCGGACCCTGCATTCACTATATCTGCTCTCCCCGGACCCTGCATTCACTATATCCGGTCTCCCCGGACCCTGCATTCACTATATCTAATCTCCCCGGACTCTGCATGCACTATATCCGGTCTCCCAGGACCCTGTATTCACTATATCCGGTCTCCGAACTGCTGTAATACTGACACTCAGTGGCTGAATATCTCCTTGCCATGGGAACTCTGCCATACTGAAGTCTCTATCTGCCAAACCCAGCTCTGATGAAGAAGGGAGCACCCTTCGAAACGCGTTAGCCTTCATACCCCCCCTTTTTGAGTTACCTGTAACCCCGTTTGGATTATGGTTACTTATGCCTGTTATACAACCATTTTGTGAGTATATTTCCTTATTAATAAAATTAGTCACTATTTATTGAGGTAATGCGCAAGGTTTGTGCGCTCTTTCTTTCATCTTCCTCTACAGTTTTATTAAGCTTCCCCAGCTTCATGATAGAGCTGCACAACCTCTGATCACCAGTGGATGAATACACAACATGCTGCTTGTCACTAACGCCTGTTTGATCTGAGTCCTTGAGCGCAGGAGATAATGGATCCCTGCATTCACTATATCTGGTCTTCCCGGACTCTGCATGCACTATATCCGGTCTCCCAGGACCCTGTATTCACTATATCCGGTCTCCCAGGACCCTGCATTCACTATATCCAGTCTCCCCGGACCCTGCATTCACTATATCAGGTCTCCCAGGACCCTGCATTCACTATATCCGGTCTCCCCGAACCCTACATTCACTATATCTGGTCTCCCCGGACCCTGCATTCACTATATCTGGTCTCCCTGGACCTTCATTCACTATATCTGGTCTCCCTGGACCCTGCATTCACTATATCTGGTCTCCCTGGACCTTCATTCACTATATCTGGTCTCCCCAGACCCTGCATTCACTATATCTGGTCTCCAACAGTATACAGAACATGGAAATGCAATTATTTTAGTAAATATAAACTGCTAAATACCTTTTCCCATCAGCAGTTAGATATGTCTTGTAACTAATATCAGCATCCAGCAGAGCACTGGTTAGAGCTTGTAGGAGGAGTTTTCATTCTACCTTGATTGTCCTGCAGGACCCCTAACCCTCTGTCTGGACTGCACTTATTAGCTCTGTGCTGATCACTTGCACTCTCCAAAGAAAACAAAAAAACCTCTATAGCAATACACACCAAACTGAGCATGTGCAGCTTGCCCCCAAGGTTCTGTTCTATCAGCAGATGGATTGGGGACAGGAGAAGGAGGGGAGGATCAGAGAAGACAGGATCAAACAGCCTTTTTACAAAATGCAGAGGATTAACCCCTTAGGTTCCACAGTGAGTATAAAAAGCATGTTTAATGGAATATACAGACTGATTTTACTGTTGTGGGTTGAGTAACACTTTAAAAACATTCTCAAATTCCTGTTAAAATGTACATATTTGCAAAGGTGTGATAGGAGCAAAAGCTTGCTGATGAGGTGATCTTTGCCCTCTCTCTTCCAATCAGCAAGCTCCAATAGTTAGACTCACAGCACTGTGCAATGCAGTAGAGCCTGGTTTGCTTACAGTGATGATCCTCCCACTCCCAGCCTGAATGCTGGTGTTCTAGTTATTGGGTAAAAGAAAGAAGAACTCCAGCTGAAAATAATAAGGCAAAAATGAATAGCTTCCATGAATGAAGAACGATCTATGAATGGAGGATGGGCAGATGAATGAAAGGTCTGCCTCTTCCATTCATAGATCACGTTTTATTCATAGAAGCTATAATACAGCTTCTATGAATGGAGGAGGGTGGCGGAAAGGGTGGGCATAGTGACCCCTGGTGAGTGCAAATGACAGGTCCTTTGGCTCTATTAACGCCCACCACACTGGAAGATTACGGCAACGGAGGTGGGGGGGGGGGGAGTCACCACAGGAAGAATCTTTTAACGAAAGCAGGAGCCAGCAGAAAAAGGGCCAGCATGCATTGATTGTAAGTGACATCCCTTCTTAGACTTTAACCCTTGAGAAGTATCTCACAAAAACTGAAATTCCTATTGCAGAAGATGCCTACAATTGAACTCCCTATCTTAGTACAGACTTTTGGGAAAATTAGCGAGCCAATCACACATGCAGGAAATAACATTTCTGGGGGCGTTCCATACACTAATATTATACAGAACTCTCCAGGTTACCATATTACATAATTTTACAAAAATTTAGCATAATTTTTTAACATAATTTTTTACAGAAGATTATCTGCAAATTGAGAAGGAAAGATCATTTTTAATAACATTAAAATACAACATGACTTGTACTGTATATGGTATATATTTGTTTATTTCATACTTTTTTCCACAGTGTGAAGTTACCTCTTAAACTCCAATTTTTCTGCATTCATTGATGACTAACACGGTAGAATACTATACCACTGGTAAGTTACTGAAATGAATTTGCAGCAAAATAAATGACATAAGTTTGTGGTTGGTGAAGCATGCTGAGATGCTGGACCATTTCTTCCTCTGGAAACAGGGCTGGTTTGTCATTTTTCTAGGTTCTGCTGTCTGAAACCATTAGGTGAGACATGGAGGATGAATTGGCAGCTGTGTGCAGTTGTACCGGCAATTAGGAAAGAATCTGAGCACATTCCAGCTGTTTGGAGGAATCTATGACATCATGAATCAAAGGTCAATAACCCTGTATACTTCACTTCAACACGTTGGTTCTTTATACATCCCTAGAGTACCAAGTACAGGTGAGGAGGCTTCAGACAAGGCTTCAGAAGAAATGTCTCCAAAAGGGAGAGGACCTCTGAGAACATGCCATGTCCATTCCATCATACTACCATGAGTGTATTTCTATCTTCTGTGAACTTTACAGCTTGTAACCTTACTTTTATTCCATGGCTCCATGTTTGAGATGAGTATGATAGGCCACTCAACAGTGTTGCATGTGGACATGACCTCAACCAGTATGTGGACATGACCTCAACCAGCATGTGGACATGACCTCAACCAGCATGTGGACATGACCTCAACCATAATGTGGACATGACCTCAACCAGCATGTTTACATCACCTCAACCAACATGTGGACATCACCTCAACCAACATGTGGACATCACCTCAACCAGCATGTGGACATCACCTCAACCAGCATGTGGACATCACCTCAACCATAATGTGGACATGACCTCAACCAGCATGTGAACACCACCTCAACCAGCATGTGAACACCACCTCAACCAGCATGTGGACATGACCTCAACCAGCATGTTTACATCACCTCAACCAGCATGTGGACATGACCTCAACCAGCATGTGAACACCACCTCAACCAGCATGTGGACATGACCTCAACCAGCAGGAGGAAAGTTCAAATCTAACCTTAGAAACTACTATTTTACCGAAAGAATAGCTGATGCTTGGAGTAGACCTCCAGCAGAGGTAGTGAGTCAGTAGTTAATAGTAATAGTTCTTTTTTCACATTTGTAGGTGGCAATTCTGGTGTATGAATTTTCGCTTTCATGCTCGCAGATTAAAGTGATATTAAGGGCAATCTTTTTTTTTCAAATAATGTAATATTTACCTAAAGAAATATAAGCGAGCGCATATTATTATTATACAGTATTTATATAGCGCCAACAGTTTGCTCAGCGCTGTACATTACAATGGGAGACAATACATGAGACAGTACAGTAACAATTCAATAAAATACACAAGGGGTTCGAGGGCCCTGCTCCTTGGAGCTTACAATCTAGGAGGGAGGGGAGAGTGGCACAGGAGGAAATAGCTGTGGGGGATGGAGTGGTGGAGAGAGCGGAGGAGATCAGCAGTTAGGTGAGGGTGGGGTAGGCTTCTCTGAAGAGATCGGTTTTCAGGGTGCGCCTAAAGGAGAGGAGGGTAGGTGACAGTCTGATGGATTGGGGTAGTGAGTCCCAGAGGATGGGGGAAGCCCTGGGGAAGTCCTGGAGACGGGCATGGGAGGAGGAGACCAGGGAACTAGAGAGAAGGAGGTCTTGTGAGGAGCAGAGAGTGCGTTTTGGGTGGTAGATGGATATCAGGTCGGTGATGTAGTTTGCATATAATGAGATCTTATAGTTAGTATTATACATAGTAGTCGTTAGTACTGTAGGGTATAGGTAATAATTCATATATTCATAAATTCACATAAAAAGAGAGTATAAAAGCAAGTTCTAAAAAATTATATGTAAAATTATGTAAATAAATTAATTACGGATAAATGAAATAGCTGCTAGCACTTAAGGTACCGGTAACTGTCCCAATGTAAACATATATCATAAAAGTGTAGCGCTGTAAACTCATGAAACATAAATATCTTAAATCATACTCAAATATTTAAAGTGCAAACAAGTGCGTGAATAGTGCAATCAAATAAATCACTGAAAGCCCATGATGACCAGAAATATTATACAGCAGGCAGTGAAAACTGCTAATGTCTTTTATACAAGTGTGCAAGTGCAAACATGCGGTAATTGATGAAGAGAATCCACCACCTCGGATGGATGTACACTCACCAGACTGCAAATAAATCAGCGCATCTGTTTATATCACACATCTAAGGGTATAATGACAGCTCCGGATTTACTCCTGCAGCTCCATCCATCCACCAATTGGGGCAGGTGTCATCTAATCCAAGATGGCCACCGCTCCTCGGTAGCGGTAGCGTGACGTCAGCAATGTAGGCTCCCAACGCGTTTCGTGTGACAGCACATCCTCAGGGGTATGCTCATTCTCAGGATGTGCTGTCACACGAGTAGATTTGGATTAGATAACACCTGCACCAATTGATGGATGGATGGAGCTGCAGGAGTAAATCCGGAGCAGCCCCGATCCTCCTCCTCTTAGGTCCTCTGCCAGCATTTCTGGCCCCTCCATCCTGCTGAGTGCCTGCAGAGCACAGCAGCTTGTTCTGGTGGCACCCAAGCAGGCTTGCTCCGGAGCCGCTGCTCTGCGTGTCTATTTGCACGCAGAGCCGTGGCTCAACCCCGCCCCCTCTCTCTCCTCATTGGTACACTGGCTGTGTCCCCATTGGCTCCCGCTGCTGTCTCTACCAATGAGTAGGGAGAGTCCCCAAAGAGCTGAAGCTCTTGTGCACACAATGGCGCTCAGGTAAGTATTAGGGGGGGCTGAGAGGGCCGCTACACACAAGAGGTTTTTTACCTTCATACCTAGAATGCATGAAGGTAGGAAATCTAAAGTCTTTACAACCATTTTGATATCAGAGTGTGCACAATCTTTTCGTATTATCACAGTCAATAGTAAGTTGACTCAAACATACAAAAAATGTTGTTTTTTTTAAAAATGGGGCAAACTTGATGGACCACTTGGTTTTTTTTTCTTGTCTTCTATGTTTCTATGTTGCTATGGTCTTCCGACTTTTAGACCTGCACATGTTAGGGGCAATTTGGACATGAGCCAATAAGCATATCAGTATGTCCTTGGCGTGTGGGAGGAAAGCCATGCAAGCACAAGAACATGTATTATTATTATTATACAGTATTTATAAAGCACCAACAGTTCGCTCAGCGCTGTACATTACAATGGGAGACAGAACATGCGACAGTACAGTAACAATACAATGCGATACACAAGGGGATCGAGGGCCCTGCTCCTTGGAGCTTACAATCTAGGAGGGAGGGGATAGTGGTACAGGAGGAAAAGCTGTGGGGGATGGAGTGGTAGGAAGAGTGGAGGAGGTCGGCAATTAGCAGAGGGTGGGGTAGGGTTCCCTGAAGAGATGGGTTTTCAGGGTGCGCCTAAAGGAGAGGAGAGTAGGTGATAGTCTGATGGATTGGGGTAGGGAGTTCCAGAGGATGGGTGACGCCCTGGAGAAGTCCTGGAGGCGGGCATGGGAGGAGGAGACCAGGCAACTAGAGAGAAGGAGGTCTTGTGAGGAGCGGAGTGTGCGTGTTGGGTGGTACATGGATATTGGGTCAGTGATGTAGTTTGGGGCAGTATGGTGGACAGCTTTGTACGTCAGTGTTAGGATTTTGAATTTGATCCGTTGCGCAATCAGAAGCCAGTGGAGGGATTGGCAGAGGGGGGTGGCGGTTGGTAAGGTGGATGAGTCTGGCTGCCGTATTCAGGATTGACTGAAGAGGGGATAGCCTGTGGCGAGGCAGGCCAGTGACATGTAAACTCCATGCAGAGAGTATCTTGTCTGGGATTTAAATCAAGTGCTTTATGACATAAATGCTAACCACTGAGCCACTGTGCTGCCCCGAAATGCCATGTTTTCCCAGAACAAAAAAGACACTTACTAGAATGGAGTCCCACTGTAATCATTGGGTCCTCAAGGATTGTATCAGGAAAAGTAAGCAGTCCAGGAACTAACATGAAAGAGTGGCTTCACAGTTGGCTGACACCTTACCCCTGCTGACACCTTACGCCTGCTCCTGTCCTCCTAGAACACTGTCCCTGTTGCTGAGGCCGAACCCTCCACCATATTGTGCCCCACTCCGTGCCAGAGGACTCCAAACGACATACCCAGTCACTGACCTATATATCCCAATGGAAGAATGTCCATACATAAAAGTAGATTGCTGCACTTTACTGATGGAATTTAGGAAATGGCATAACAGTCACATCACCTCAACATTCTGGAGCCACTTGCCATTACATAGTCAATCATATTTAGTGGACGGTCTGCAGTTGTCACATGTGAAAGCATATGCAGCATCTTTAGCAGCCATCTCCCTCTTTCCATCCTAGGTCATTAGTACTCACATGACTGGGATCTCTGTAGTCACTTCCTCCATGGGTACACCTCTCCCTGGACCCTTCAGGGAAGCAGCCACACTCAGGGAACTCTTGGCCTGGCCTAAAAGGCCTTTTGAAATCCATCCTAGCCCCAACCTCCATAGAGGACAAAAAGTGTATAGCTGGCTCTTCCTAGGTGCTGGTTTCTCCTCCCAGCCTTCTGCCATGTCCAAAGCCTACAAATGCTGGTTACATCCATATATGTGTGAGGTGTTTATCTCCAGTGCTGCAAGGGATCCTCCAAACCTGGCTTATAATTGGGCACGGACCCACCATGACATCACTGCAGAAGGGATCTAACTGCAAGTGGCCTCGCACCTGATAACACTGTCTGCTGTAACCAGACACTATTCTAAATAAATATATAAAAAAAAAAATATATATATATATATATATATATATATATATATATATATATTACATATATAAAATACAGATCCACCTTGTGGTAAAGTAGCTAACTGCACCTGCCTACACACACCCACTAGGTTGGCCAAATTGTGGCTCTGCCCAAGCATGGACCCCCTCCTTCATCAGAGATCATGTGATCCATGCATTTAATTATAGCACTGGCAATGGAGAGAGCCCTATTTTTTACAGAAAATGTAAATTTATCTGAAACCGTGTACAAAAGCTAAACTCAAGGATCACAAAAACACCAACTAATCCAGCTATGTATAATTTATATAATTTTTAAAGTGTAAACAAAATGAAAAAGTAAAAAAAATGTGAGAAGGCAAACTCTTTATTGAAGAAGAGACAATATTCAATATATTTTCTGCAGTAAATCAAACTTACCTACCCATTCTCAGTCTTCTTTAGAATGTAAACTGAGCTGCGCATGCACAGCTCAGTGTATAGTCTCTGCTTATCTTGGTGTGTTAATTAATTAATCACTTGACTTCCAGAAGATTTTACCCCCTTCATGGCCAGGCCATTTTGTGCTATTCATCACTGCGCTACTTTAACTGACAATTGTGCGAAAAAAAGACTAAAAATTTTGAAAAAAGAAAAAAACAATATGTTTTACTTTTTGCTATAAAACATATCCAATAAAATAATTTAAAAAATTTAATTTATTAATAAATTCAGGCCAAAATGTATTCTACTACATTTCTTTCCTACAAAAAAAAAATCCCAATTAATTGGTTTGTGGGAAAGTTATAGCGTCTACCAATGATGGTATATATACAGGATTTTTTATTTATTTATTTATTTATTTATTTATTTTATACTAGCTATGCTGGCGATAAGTGACTTATAGTGGGACTGTGATAGTGCGGCAGGCAATTTGACACTAACTGACACTGGGTGGGAACTGACTAACTGACACTGACATCAGCAGTGGCACTAATACAGTGATCAGTGCTAATAATATGCACTGTCACTGTACTAATGACATCTGGGGCAATCAAAGGGTTGACTGTGTGCCTAGCTAGTGTTCATGAGTTAACTGTGTGCTGATTATACTAAGGGATGTGACAGTTTTTATTCCCTGCTTTGCAGGGAAACAAAAACAGGCACATTCCTGCTGTCAATAGAGAGATCTGTGTTGTTTTCCAACACAGACCTCTTCCTGTCATCTGTTCTGCTGATCCGGGGGTCCCAGCCATGAATCTGATTGGCATGTGCTGGTGCCAGTGACAGCACAGCATGGTCGGAAATAAACAATCACAGTTATACTGTATATGTCATTCTGCATAGCATTAAAACTGCAGAGCACGGACAGAAAGCGCTTAAAGTAGAGGTATAGGCAATTTATTTTTACATTTTGGTTAGAGTAAGTGAGGGTTATCACTTCTGCCAGATTTGTTTTCCTTTTTAGCCATCTGTATCCCATTGGGGAGCTTTTCCTTCACTTCTTGTCCCATAGCCAAAACAGGAAGTGAGTGGAAATCCCTGCAGATTAAGGGGCTTCCTTGGGGCCCCTCTGGTAACCAGAACTAGTGTCCCCATTGGAAGATTTCCCTTCTGTTACTTTTCTGGGGACGACCCAAAACTTGGGATTTGCTCTTACTTTCATTGATAATGCTAAACAGGAGAAATAGAGAGGGAGAATCTCCCTAAAGGGGGCACAGACAGCAATAACAACCTGACAGGTGATCTAATCCATTTCCACTCTATCCAAAAAAAATTTTTAAATCCCATGTACATGCACAGGAATTACTGTATGTCATCCCATGCCAGCCAATCAATATGGCCAAAGAGCCTTTTAAAAATATTCTTCCCAAATATATTGATGTATATTTGAAATACTACAATTTTAGCCGTATTCAATATATTTCAAAACATATTTCAATTTTCAATACATATAGATATACAGTATATATATATTACAAATATATAAAAAATTTTTTAAAAAATATATATTTTTTAAATATATTCTTCAGATTTTTTTTTAACATATAAAAAAGTAATTTTAACATATACAGTATGTTTACATGTATTTGTAAATGCATTCCAAAAATGTAGATTAAATGTATTTTTAAAGAATATTTGAAAATGTATTTTTAAAAATATTTTTCATATATTTTGTAATAAAAACGCATTTATTTATTTATTGAAATATAATTTGAAATATATTGAATACGGCCAAAATTGTAGGATTTCAAACAGGGGCGGACTAACAACTCATGGGGCCCCCAGGCAATAGGGGATCATGGGGCCCCTGTGTCCTCGTCCACACTCAAAGCACAACCAAAAAAGCCTGTAAAAAAGGTACCAGGGGCGTTTCATGGGGCCCCCTACGGACCCAGGGCCCTCGGGCAGTGCCCAAGTGCTTGAATGGTCAGTCCGCCCCTGATTTCAAATATATGTCAATATATTTGGGAAGAGTATTTTTAAAATATATTTAAAATATATTTTTCCTCCATGTGGGGAGTACCGTACTCTGTCTTGATATCCTTTTGCATTCCACTGGAACAGCAGCACTCAGACTGGGAGAGGGGGGAACAACACGGTTAGCCAAATAGGCTCTGATGCATATCTCACTGCTGTCCACCTACCAATAGAGGTTTCTTGACAGGAAGAGAGTAAAATGATGACCTCTTTCCAGTGCTGCTACTTCTTTATTGTCCAATCACAGGCTACAGCAAGTTCTAGACCTAGCTATTGCTTACAACTGGCTGTGCTGACTGGAATGGGTGCCTGGATCACAAGACCAGCTGAACAGAATTAGAAATGTTTTATCAGATAAACAGTTTTTTTTTATTCATTTCAACTTCGTGTTAAGCGGTTTGCTTGGAGTTCAGGTTTTCAGCAGGAAAAGTCAGGATAAATGGATAGTGAGTACAGTCTAGGTCCATCAGCAAAATTCAATGTGCCCCTTGAAGCCCCCCACTCAGAGCAGGATATAATATATAGTGGGAGGGCAAGCTATAATCAATCTCTCTACATATTTCTTGTGTTTAGCAGCTCTAAAATGTATACTTATCTACCTCCACTACATATACATTAGACCTGCCGCCCACACAGACAGCTCTACTCTTATCCAAGCCCTACAGCAAAGAATTCATGTGGAAATAAGAATGGGACCCACCCAAAGCATATTTTCTTTTAATAGCTTGCCTTCAACATAATGCATTAATGATGCCCATACTTGCATTCCAATGCTGTTTACTTGCCGGATATTTGATCCTAAATGCCTTTCACCTAACTCAAAGCTCATCAGACGCTGGTTTAAAGAGGAACTCCATTTTCCACCCCAAAAATTATAAAAATTGAAATCACATATGCCTCACACAAATTTTATTTTGGCATTCAGCAAGGTTTCTGTACTGGTTGGGGTGGTGTTCTCCGTCTTCCTCTTTTCGAATGATTTTAGAGCCAAACCACGCCAACGTCTGTTCTCCTGTCCAGTGGAATGCCTCAATGGTCATAAAGGTCCATTCTCATTGGACAAGGGAATAACACAAGAGTTACAGTGCAACTGAGACCATTTCTTAACCCCTTCCCGCCGATGCCTCCCGGCCCTTTAAGAGATTCAGACGCCGGGAGGCGGGGCGGTTGGGGCGTGGTTTAGGAATCATGTGACCGCCGTGATGACGCGTCACGGCGGTCACATGATCGGGAAAGGTCCCGTTCGAAAGAGCGGACCGGGACCTTTCCGTGAGTACCACACATGTGTGCTGGGAGCGTGCCGGGCGCGCGCTCTCAGCACATATGTATTTAGTTACATGGACGCAAATGTGCGGCCGCTCGGCGTCTAGGCCCAGACGCCGGGCGGCCGCACATTTGTGTGCGGCCGGCGCAAAGGGGTTAAAGTGGAACTTCACTGCAAAAATGAGCAAACAGTGTGGCCAGGCAGTGAGGAAAGCGAACAGAATTCTAGGATGCATCACTAGAGGGGTCACCAGCAGGAGAAAGGAGGTCCTGATTCCCCTATATATATCTTTAGTGAGACCTCATTTAGAATACTGTGCTCATTTCTGGAGAGCTCACTTACAAAAAAGATATTGATAAGATAGAACGAGTCCAGAGATGGGTAACAAATGGTGAAAGGACTGGGGGATAAAACCTATCAAGAGCGACATCAGGAACTTAACATGTACAGTCTGGAGGAAAGAAGGGAAAGAGTAGACATGAGTGAAACCTTTAAATACATCAAAGGGGTGAGTAAGGTTCAGGAGGGCAGTATATTCAACATGAAACCAAAATCAAGAACACAGGGACATGACCTTAACCTCCCTAGCGGTCTGATTATGTCCATATTTCTGTGCTCAAAGCGGTACATTTTTTTGCATGGAAATATGTATTTTTTTTATTGTAGGCCTGTAATTTTTAGGAATAACTCACTGAAATCTGTCCGAACAAGAGTCTAGTAAACATCTCGGGTATGTTAAAATTTGAAACACAAAATCATAAATTATAATTTAATAAATAATCATAAAAATAATAATATAATAATATTACATTTATTTCAATAATATAATCAAACCAAAAACACTGAAATTTGAAATATAGCGCCAAGTTCGCACATCACTGAGCAGAATCGTTTTCAGTGTCTGATGAGGAATTTCCCCCACGAATCATTATCACTCAATTCTGCAAGTGGCTCTGATTTACTAATCGCTGTTCTCTAGCCGGTCTAAAACCGCTTTTGACCTAAAGGGACGCTTTTTGGACGCCATGGACGTTTCTCAGTTTCCAGGCAGAAAGAACAGTAAAAATGCAGGCAGGGCACAGGACAAAGCACTCGGGACAAAATGTATGTGAAATGGTTTGATACAGTAATGTTTTACTATGTGATTTTAGTGTATTTAGTGAATGTCACTTTTTGTCATTTTCAAATTTCCCGCCAGTTCCATCCCCGTGCGTCCCGACACTCACAAGGAACAGAACCCAGAAGACAGATGCCTGCATCCGCCGGAGGACATTGCCGGGGACACTGCAGGAGGGACATCGCGGGAGCGCAGGACAAGGTAAGTGAAGAAGCAGCGCTGCATGGTAAGCCCGAGTGTAGCTCGGGGTTACCGCTTGTGGTACTGAAACTTTACCCCGAGCTACACTCGGAAATACCGCCAGGGGGGTTAAACTAACTGGAGGAAAGTTCAAAACTAATCTCAGAAATTATTATTTTACTGAGAGTAGTTGGTGCTTGGAATAAACTTCCAGCAGAGGTAGTGAGCCAGTCAACAGTAAATAGCTTCAAACATGCTTGGGACAAGCATAGGTCTATACTCGGACAAAAAAAGCAGCCCCCCCCCCCCAAAAAAAAACACCAAAAAAAAATGGGGGCAGACTCAATGGAATACCCAGTCTTTTCTGCCGTCACTTTTCTATGTTTTTAAGTTCTGCTTCTTTACCTCCCCCTCCGCTGCCACATTTGACACTTTTTTTGGGGGGGGGTGTTATGTCAGTTACCCACTCCCACTTTCGGTCAGATGCACCACAGTGTTCTGAGACAGAAGTTTGTCCCCCCTCCTTCCCCTGCAGCCTTCTGTAACACTTTGCAGGTCCCAGAAGACTGCAAGACCATTCACAAAGCACAGCACGCTTCGCACATGCACAGCAGAAGACTGGCAGTGAAGCCACAAGGCTTCACTTCCGGTTTCCCTTACTGAAGATGCCTGCACCTGCACCCGAAGCTAATTGAAGAATCAGCTCAGGTGCTGACATTGCTGGATCACTGGACAGGTAAGTGTCCTTGTATTGAAAGTCAGCAGCTACAGTTGCAAGAAAAAGTATGTGAACCCCTTGGGATTGAACATCAAGGCTTTTGGAGATACTTTTGTAACCCTTTCCAGCTTCATGCAAGTCAACAATTCTTGATCATAGGTCTTCTGAGAGCTCTTTTCTGCGAGGCATGGTTCACATCAGACAGTGCTTCTTGAAACCAGTAAACCCAAAACAGGTGTGTGTTTTTTAAGGGCAGGACAGCTGTCAGCAACACATCTAATATCATCACACTGATTGGAGTCAAGGTTGGCTCACTCCTGGCTCCAATTAGCTCTGGGAGAAGTCATTAAGCTAGGGCCTCACATACTTTTTCCTCCCTGCACTGTGAATGTTTACATGTTATGTGCAATTAAACCATGGCAACATCTAATGTTTGTGTAGTATTATGTTCAGCAGACTGTGTTCTTCTATTGTTGTGACTTAGATGACGTTCAGAGCACATTTTATGCCCAATTCATGCAAAACTCCATGTAATCCCAAGAGGTTTGCATACTTTTTCTTGCAACTGTACAGTATTTGCAGCTGCTGATTTTAAATTTTTGAGGGGGAGCCAGGAGCTCTACTTTAAAGTGGTTCTAAAGTCTCAAGGTTTTTTATTTCTTGCATCATATGCATAAAGGTAAAAACCTTTTGGGTGCAGCAGACCCCCCCTAACACTTACCTGAGCATCCTCTTGATCCAGCGATGTCCACAACAGCCTCGGTTCTCTGGGGACTCTCACTCTCATTGGCTCCTGCTGCTGTCAATCACAGCTAGCGAGCCAATCAGGAGAGAGGGAGGAAACAAACAGATCCTTATTCTGTAAATGTGAGATTCCCTGACAGCACATTGGCTGCTATAGTATTGCCAACAAATGTTCACAAATATATGGCTAATCCAGCATGGTAAGTGTAGCACCCTCCTAGTTTAGCTAGGGGGAGCTAGACCCTAATGGTTAGTAGGGAGCTGGTTAGCAGCTCAAGTGAAATAGCCAGAGTAGTCAAATTCTGGTCAGGACTGAGAGGCTCTGCAGGCCAGCCCCTCTAGAATTTCCCCCTGCCCTGAGGCTTTCGGAGGGGGTCCTTGGAGGCAGTGGGTGGATCTGAGGAGTGGTTGGTTGCACTCTTGAGGAACCTCAGCCAATCCCCAACAGAAGGCTTGTCAGGGGCTGGGACTCCCTTAAAAGGTGTTAGAGCCTGCTCAGTAGCAGGAGAGTGGTAGTGGGAGATGTGAGGCTGGAGGAGGGAGGCTGTCAGGAGGCCTAGTGGAATGGGGCCTGCCTGCGAGCCTGGAGCTGGAAAGGAGAAAAACTCAGGACTTACTGGCTGAGGACCACCTCTATGGCAGAGAAGGAGCAGCCCAGCTGATAGGCCTTTTCCTGACCCTATTCTGATGCTCCTCTGATGATCCGCAGATGACACCAGGAGATATATCATAATGTGCATTTTCATATCGCGTCCGGTGAGTGCGCATTTCTTCTGATTTATACAAAGCACAAGCACCGACCAGGATATACGGGACCACTAAGAGCACGATTTTATTATTTATGTGAACTTCTAGTTATCATATTCAATTTATATTTATTTTTATTATATGGACTTTGCATTTTTTATTTCATTTTAGCGCTGCACTTTACATATATATTGTTTACTGGAGGTTTATTTGGTTACCTTTGTGCACAGCTGCTGATTACCATTTTATCCGGATTTTAGTGCGCTCACATACTTTCCATATTTTCAGCTGATAGGCATGGCAGCAGCAGCCATCCCGCAAGTGGTACAGAAGAAGATCTGAGTAAGTACACCTACACTCCCTGGGCAGATAGGGGAAGGAACACTCTGGTGGAAAACCAGATTAGCCCTCTAGTAGTCAATGTTACCCATTTAAAGGAACATGAGCCAGATCCCCTGATCAGGAAGAGTCTACAGATTGCTAGGTGAAGAGGATTTCATCTAGGGTCTGGGAGCTAGGATCTGCTGTCTAGCACTCCAACTCCCTGTGACACTAACACTAACCAACCTTTTAAGCCTTAAAACTTAACTCTAACCCTTAATGTAACACTAACCTAACTGTAAGACTTATTGTAACCATAACACTAACCCACCCTGCAACCCTAACCCTCCTTGATCCCTAACACTAACTGTAGCCCTAACACTAACCAACCTTATAACCGCAACACACACTGTAACCCTAAAGGTTACCTACCTTGTAACGCTAAAACGCATTGTAATTCTAACACTAACCTTCCCTGTAACCCTATCACAAACTCTCTGTAACCCTAACACTAACCCTCCCATAACCCTAACACTAACCCACCCTGTAATCCTAACACTAACCCACCCTGTAACACTACCACTAACTCTCTCTGTAACCCTGAAACAAACCCTCCCTGTAACCCCCAACACTCTCTGTAACCCTAATACTGACCCTCCCTGTAACCCCCAACACTCTCTGTAACCCTAACACTGACCCTCCCTGTAACCCCCAACACTCTCTGTAACCCTAACACTGACCCTCCCTGTAACCGTAACACTCACTGTAACACTAAACCACCCTGTAATCCTAACACTAACCCTCCCTGTAACCATAACACTTACTGTAACCCTAACTATAACCCACCTTGTAATCCTAACACTAACCCACCCTGTAACCCTAACACTAACCCTCCCTGTAACCATAACACTTACTGTAACCCTAACACTAACCCACCTTGTAATCCTAACACTAACCCACCCTGTAACCCTAACACTAACCCACAATGCAATTCTAACACTAACCCATCCTGTAACCCTAACACTAACCCATCCTGTAATCCTAACACTAAGCCTCCCTGTAACCCTAACTCTAACCCTCCCGGTAACCCTAACACTCCCCCCCCCCGTAACCCTAACACAAACCCACCCTGTAATCATAACACTAACTCTCTCTGTAACCCTAACACAAACCCTCCCTGTAACCCCCAACACTCACTGTGACCCTAACACGAACCCACCCTGTAATCCTAACACTAACTCTCTCTGTAACCCTAACACTGACCCTCCCTGTAACCCCCAACACTCACTGTGACCCTAACAGTAACCCACCCTGTAACACTAACACTCACTGTAACCCTAACACTGACCCTCACTGTAACCCTAACACTCATTGTAACCCTAACACTGACCCTCCCTGTAACCCTAACACTCATTATAACCCTAACACTGACCGTCCCTGTAACCCTAACACTCATTGTAATCCTAACACTGACCCTTTCTGTAACTCTAACACTAACCCTAACCCTTGCTGTGACACTAACCCTAACACTCTCCCTATTGTTTCTGTGAACACAGGTTCACTTTAAAATGTATTTTACAATAAAAGCAAGTTATTACAGGCCTGGTTAGATGAACATGGACTGTACATGATATGACCAAACAGAGTAATTTAATGACAATAATTCCTACAGAGTAATTCTAAGAAGTGAACCCTTTTCGAGGTGATGTTTGCCAGCTGTTACACAATCCTACAACTGTCACCGCATATTTCCTACCTCACCACCTGCGCAGTTAGTGTTCCAGGAATAACCCCTTTATATAGAGTAACTGGTATCATATCCTGCACAATCTTAACAGTTATGATAAAAATATCCGTGCTCAGAAGACTTTGTGGCGGAAGCTTCCCATAGTTGTCAGACAGTGCCCACCAGAAAATAAAAGCTTGTTTCATAGATGTTGGAGACCAGGCTGTGGTTACCCACCATGTTGCAATTGGTACATACAAATGATTGTATTATTGTAGAAGATCTGACCCTTGTTTCTTTCATTTATTTTGCCACAACTGAATGTTAGAATGTGTTTTAAAAGGCAATATGAGGTCTGAATTATCTCCACTTAAAGTTAGGTTATACAGAATATCTAGAAATGCTTATTGTGCCTAAGAAGTGGGGCTAAATGGTTAGCGCTTCTGCCTGGCAGCCCTACGGTCGTTGGTTTGAATCCCAACCATGGCACCACCTGCCTGGAGCTTGCATGTTCTCCCTGTGCCTGCATGGGTTTCCTCTGGGTACTCCAGTTTCCTCCCACACTCCAAAGACATGCTGGTAGGTTAATTGGCTCTTGTCTAAATTGGCCCTAGTAAATGTATGTATGAATGAGAGTTAGGGACCTTAGGTTGTACACCACGTGAGGGTTAGGGACTGATGTAAATGTACAATATAGCACTGCATAAATTGATAGCACTATATAAGTACCTGTAATAAAATAAATAAAAAGAAGTAGTCTAAAAGATTTGCCTTTTGTCTTGAATTCCATCTAAAACTCAGCAGTGTACCTTCTGTGCCTAGGCACTCCTGTACTTTAGCTTTAACATTATACTGTAGCTCCATATCTGCAGAGTGAGATCATCTAAGGCACTGCTTCCTCTGACTGCTAGTTCTCAGCGTTGCTTGCTGGAGAAGAATCTGTACCTAAGGACCTGCAATGCAAGGAACTCTCTGCTTTGTCAATTTTGTGGATCTGTGCTTCCTCCATGTCTTTTGCTGCTTCTCAACAATTCAGTCACCAAATAACATTGTGGGGGCATCTCTTACATGAGGAAGCAAAGCTCAGCTTTTCTACGATTATGGCCAACTCAAGAGACACAGTGCATGTTAAGTCAAAGGTGGTGGAAAGATGAGCTGCTGGTAGCCTATAGGTAATACTATTGTTGTGCCCTCTGCTTGCTTTTTTTCACAATTCACCCTCACAGTCTACCCTCTTGAGGGCTGCTGAATATTTTGGGGTTCCCTGTCTGTCCTGAGCCTGCTGTGGCAGCACAGCCCCTGCTGACACCACTGTGAATCTTTGACCGGATGGTCTCCCTGGCTTTGAACCATAAAGTAAACACACATAGTTTAAAGTCAGTAAATATTCTGGTTATATTGGGGTCAGAAGATAGAGTGCAAGCACAAGATAGACAGTAGATGTGCATAAAAGAAAAGTTAAGCACTCTAAAAGGTTCAACAAAGTAATAAGTACAGTGTCGCTTTAAGCAACCCCAAATGTCCTGCAGGATCAGAATTTAAACATCAATTTCAGCTTCTGAGATGTCTCTCCCCAAGTAAGCTGGAGTGAACTATTAAGCTGTCAGGTGAACACAGTTTTGGGTTTTCAGTCACTGATAACTGGGTTTAACTTTGGAGATGAATACTTTTGTTAAAAGCAATAGTGTCCCCTTTTTGTGTCTCTTTAAGTAGAGGTGTCAAATCTTCTGCACGCTTGGTGGGGCCCTAGTTGGTGCACATTAAGATTCAGATCCTTCCTTGTGTAAGAGTAAGATTTCCTTAAAGCGGAGTTCCAGCTGAAAAAAAAAATAAAAGTCAGCAGCTACAAAAACCGTAGCTGCTGATTTTTAAAATACAGCCACTCACCTGTCCCTCGGTCCAGCGGTGTCCTCACCACCGCTAGTTTCACCTACCGTCTTCTCTCCCTGGCGCCGGCATCGTTAGTGTGGGCACCCGTCTGTGACAGCTTGTGGCTTCCAGTATTAATGCAGGGTGTTACAAAGTCTAAGGACCAACAAGCAAGGGAAAGCATGACTTTAAAGTGACTCTAAAGATTCATTTTTGTTTCTTGTAAAATAACAAATATGCTATGCTTACCTGCTGTGTGCAGTGGTTTTGCACAGAGCAGCCTGGATTCTCCTCTTCTTGGGTCCCCCACAGGCTCTCCTGGCCCCTCCCTTATGTTGGGTACCCCCACAGCAAGAAGCTTGCTATGGGGGCACCTGCTGCTCCGTGTGTCCATTCACACATGGAGCCGTGACTTGGCCCCACCCCCTCTCTCTCCTCATTGGCTGACTGCTTGATTGACAGCAGCGAAAGCCACTTGCTCCTGCTTGCTGTCTCAGCCAATAAAGAAGCAGAGACCCGGGGCAGCCAAGGCTGTTGTTCACATCGCTGGATTGCGATGGGGCTCAGGTAAGTATTGAGGGGGCTGGGGGGCACTGCTGCACACAAAATGTTTTTTACCTTCATGCATAGAATGTATGAAGATAAAAAACCTTCAGCCTTTACAACCACTTCAAGTTTGGTGTATGAGTAAGCACTTCATAGTGTGACAGACATTTGGATAGTTTCATCTCTCTTGCTGCATTGTACTTGATTTTATGGATTTTTTACAGTAAATAAGTCAACCTTTATTCTTTTTTTTCTTTCCTCTTATGTACTTTATTTGACTGCTTTAAGTTTCCTGAACTATAGCAAGTGTTCTGACTCCTCACACCCCTGCCCCTGATCACTTTTATAAGGCTCTTAAACTGCGCCAACTCCCCCCCATCCCCCATTGATGGTTCCCAGGTTCTCCCATTCCTCTGGGGAGCCTCGGTCTGCAAGAAACAGCTTGCCCAATGTGAGCAGAACGACCCCTGAATCGAAGTGTATTATGTCACTTCCAGGGTCACAGCTGTCATTCCTGGCTAGTGTAGCCAATGACGCAGCTATTTGAGCTTGATCTGTGTTTGAATAGATGACCTGGAGGGCAGGGATGACATTGGGGGTCAAATAGACCCCAATGTCCCCATCAAGTGTATGTATTACCTGCCAGTGCTATCACATAGGGGGCTTGTTAGTTAAAAAAAAAGTGCAAAAAAAAAAGAATTACATAAAATAAATATAAATTATTTTTAAATGTTTTTAAAGCACCTCCATTACCCCCCCATATAAAATTCTCAGTGTAGTGCAGCACGTGTATGTAAATATCAATTGAGAGCAATAATTCTATGGACATAATTTGCAGTTAACTCCAAACTGATAACCTGTAAAGGCTTTTAAAGCTTACCAATTCCTAAATGTGATGGCTGCATTTGTTTTCTTTTTTTAGTCTTATTTCCCTTTTCACATGGTGATCCTGCCAGTAACACACTTCCTGTCTTAAGGTGCCTCCACTCTGGATGAAGGAGCAATAGGGACACCTTTGGACAGCAGCATTGTCAGTCTGGGGAAAGAATAGTGTTTGATATATATACGTGATTTGCATGTCTGGTTAGGGGGGGCACGTGCGCTGCTGGGGATGTCAGTTGGGACTTGGCGATCATTGGCAGAGCTGAGAGGGGAAAGATTTGTCTGTAAACAACACACTAGTATGAAAAAAAAAAGTTAAAATTCCAGTATATATAGCGCCATTTGTAGAGGCTCTAACTTTCACGTAAACCCATTAATATACACTTACTGGTATTTCTTTTTAACAAAGACATGGAGCAGAATACATTAAATTATTTTATTGGATATTTTTTATAGCAACGAGTTAAAAATAGTGCTTTTATTTCAAAAATGTTGTTTTTTTTTGTTTATAGCGCAAAAAAATAAACAATGCAGAGGTGATCAAAAACCACCAGCGTTGCATGACTGCGCAATTGTCAGTTAAAGTAATGCAGCGCTGTAGTGCAAAAAATGGCCTGGTCAGGAAGAGGGGTAAATCCTCTGGAGGGCAAGCTGAACTCCAGATCACAGTTACAGCAACAGTTTTTTTTCCTTTTGGGATAAAGGTTTTCCATAAAAAAAATAAATAAAAGCTGACCATTGTAAGCACCCCTGTTGGTGTTTAATGGTTTGTCTCAATCCCCTAACTGCCAGTCTTGGTCAGCTTGTTTTTTTAAAAGATGTTGAAAAACAATAGACTTACTGGCAGGATCACCAGGTGAACATGAAGGGAAAAAAAACTTTTGAGTAGATACGCTTTAACTGATTCACAATACTGGATAAAATAGAGACAGTTGTCAGGAGCTCCATGTCCATTTTAGCCCCTGTAATTTTATTATTTATTATACAGGATTTATATAGCGCCAACTATTTGAGCAGCGCTTTACAAAATAAACGTAGACATTACAGTTACAATACATTTTGGTACAAGAGGTAACAGAGGGCTCTGTCTAAGCCTTGGTTCACATCTAAGGCTCCATATACACGGGACACTTCTGAATGATGGAAACTGACTGCTGGAAAAGGTAGGTTAAAAAACATCTGTTTAGCTGCGTTTGCATACCGCGTTTGCGTTTAGAAGCATTTTTTAAACATAACATCAGGAGACCTTCCCAAATGCCCAGAATGCACTGAAAAACAGTAAAATATTAACTATTTCAGACATTTTGAGAGAAATAGAGAGAGCAGAAGCAGAGAGAGCAGTATGTGTTGAGATTAGCTGTCTTTTTTTTTTTGTGGTGTTTGGATGTGTTCCAGCTCATTTCTGTGCAGAAATTATTGCAGCCGTGTCTAACATATTTTCTTTCATGCAAAACCTCAAGGTATGGTGTGCCGGGTCCATTTGAGTACCGGGAAAACGCTATGCATGCATTTTTCATGATGAAAAAAGGCTCTGGACAGCATCCGGAAATGGAAGAGTTAAAAAAATGATTCAAGGACAGCATCCGGAAATGGAAGAGTTAAAAAAATGATTCAAACGCAAACGCCTATAAACACGGTTAGCCGCGTTTACAAGCATTTTGCATTTGAAACGCTGATAAAATCTGCTGCTAAACGCAAGTTTTCTGCGTTCAAAAAAACAACTGTAAAACAGGGGTGGACTGACAACTCATAGGGCCCCCCAAGCAACAGAGGATCATGGGGCCCCTGTGTCCTCACCCACACTCAAACCACACCCAAAAAGTCTATGAAAAGGTAACAGGGGCAACTCATGGGGCCCCTACTAACCCCAGGCCCATGGGCAGTGCCCGAGTTCCCAAATGGTCAGTCCGCCCCTGCTGTAAACTCAACTGCCTGTAAACGACTGTAAACGAAGATGTGTACATGGGCACATAGGAAAACATTAGGGAGAGTTCAGGGGCTGCTGAAAAAACCGCTGAACAGCTCCTGAACGTGAGTTTATCAGCTGCAGTGTACATGAGCCCTAAGCAATATCCCTGTGGCAGAGTTTGCATGGACACAGCAGCTCATTCTTGCAAAGGGAAAATGTCCTTGCACCTTTTCAGAAAAAACGTGGCTGCAGGGAAACCACATAGTGCAGAGCAGTTACCAGTTCGGGAAATTGAGCTGTGGTTTCCAGTGCATAGTACCCCCACACGTCTCCTAAATCATGTTTTTGCTGCAGGTGCAGGAAGATGTGCGATTACACCCCTTCCCGCAACCCGCACTGACCTGAACCTATCCAAAAGGTGTAATGTTATATGACGGACAGCTAAGACCCAATACAACAAGTAAGTAGCTCTGAAATTAGCTATTGTAAGCAATATGATGCATATTAGAAAATATTACACTTTGCCTTGAACTGATTGATACATATGATATTTCAAAAGTGACAGGTTCTCATTAATTCTCAAATTCCAGATGCACGCAGTACTGAAATTTCTCTCTTCAGACTGCCATCGGTGCCAATTATTTTTTTTTCAGCTATAACTCTATTTTCTTCTAAATCCCATAATGAATGTTTGGCTAAAAGGCTATGACTGCTGGCTCCGGGGATACAAAATGAAATGGAAAGGATAAAATATATCATAAAATGCTAAGGCAATGGAAAATGGCTCTAGCAACCTCCTTTTTTTAATTTCAAGGCGTGCCATTATTTTACAGGGGATGTTTCTTCTTTTTTTTTCTGAAAAAGCAGAAGAGTTGGCGAGTCTAAATTAAGTTGCAGTTATTTGGCTTGCTTCCCAGGCTCCAATTTAAGGGAAAATAAAGTTTCAGAGAGACAATGGAGATCTTTTGGGCTCCGACATTCTAGGCATTTTAGGATGGATTACAACATGGAATGGTTCGGCTCTTTATAGGAGTCTCCTTGGAGTTCCGGTCTTGGCTGTAGGCAATGGTCAGTCAGGTTCATCTTGTGAGGTTCCTACCTACCAGACAGTTTCCTGGCATTAGCAGCTAGCTACCTAAAAGTCCCTCTTAAAACCATTTGGGCATGCTGGTTTTTATTGTTCCTGAACAGATACGCTATGTGGTTAAATGTCTGTGGACACCTGGTGATTACACCTACATGAACTTATTCAACTCCCCATTCAACAACCATAAGCATTAATATGAAGATGGCTCTTCCTTTGCAGCTACAGTCAGGTCCATAAATATTGGGACATCGACACAATTCTAACATTTTTGGCTCTATACACCACCACAATGGATTTGAAATGAAATGAACAAGATGTGCTTTAACTGCAGACTGTCAGCTTTAATTTGAAGGTATTTACATCCAAATCAGGTGAACGGTGTAGGAATTACAACAGTTTGCATATGCGCCTCCCACTTGTTAAGGGACCAAAAGTAATGGGACAGAATAATCATAAGTCAAACTTTCACTTTTTAATACTTGGTTGCAAATCTTTTGCAGTCAATTACAGCCTGAAGTCTGGAACGCATAGACATCACCAGACGCTGGGTTTCATCCCTGGTGATGCTCTGCCAGGCCTCTACTGCAACTGTCTTCAGTTTCTGCTTGTTCTTGGGGCATTTTCCCTTCAGTTTTGTCTTCAGCAAATGAAATGCATGCTCAATCGGATTCAGGTCAGGTGATTGACTTGGCCATTGCATAAAATTCCACTTCTTTCCCCTAAAAAACTCTTATGAGCAGTTCCTTTCCTTCTCCATACTCTTCTCTTCCCATCACTCTGGTACAAGTTGATCTTGGTCTCATCTGTCCATAGGATGTTGTTCCAGAACTGTGAAGGCTTTTTTTTTGCAAATGCAAATAGCACACTTGAAATGAATTCTGGACCTTTTATCTGCTCATTGTAATTGGGATAATGAGGGAATAACACACACCTTGCCATGGAACAGCTGAGAAGCCAATTGTCCCATTATTTTTGGTCCCTTAACAAGTGGGAAGCACATATGCAAACTGTTGTAATTCCTACACCGTTCACCTGATTTGGATGTAAATACCCTCAAATTAAAGCTGACAGTCCACAGTTAAAGCACATCTTGTTCGTTTCATTTCCAATCCATTGTGGTGGTGTATAGAGCCAAAAATGTTAGAATTGTGTAGATGTCCCAATATTTATGGACCTGACTGTATAACAGCCTCCACTCTTCTGAGAAGGTTCTCCACAAGATTTTGGAGTGTGTCTGTGGGAATGTGTGTCCATTCAGCCAGAAGAGCCTTCGTCAGGCCAGGAACTAATGTTGGATGAGGAGACCTCTTCCAGTTCATCCCAAAGGTGTTTGGTAAAGCTGAGGTCAGGAAACTGCAGACCACACCACACTCCACACCAAACCTATTAAACCATGTGCTTAAGGAGCCACCTTTATACACAGGGGTACAGTCATGATGGAGCAGAAAAGAACCTTACTCAAACTGTTGCCATAAGGATGGAGAGGCCCAATTGTCCAAAATGTCTTTGTATGCAGTAACATTAACAGCACCCTGAAAAAAGTCACAGCAGTGCAAAATGAAGTGCACTTCTGTGACCTACAGGAAAAAGTAGGGCTAAAAGAGCTTTGTCCCTACTTCTCCTTTACTTGTGCCCAAGCTCTATCTGGAAAAAATAATGGTCGAACTCCCTTCCTCAGAGCACTTTACCCGAGGACCCATGCTGTCCACGACTGGCATCCTTTGACTTATTGTCTCAGTTTTTATGATCTTTTTGGCTTGTGAGTATATTTTTGCTTTTTTAAATAAATTTCACATTATTACGGTAAGGCACAAGGAAAGTGCACCCTGTTTTGTTCTTTTCTGCTAGCATCGAGATTCCCCAATCTCAGCAAGGGCATCGCCTCAGCAAGTGCAAGAGAGATTTCTGCGCCGATTTCTGGTTATTGTTGGATTAATCCAAACATATGCATAATGGCGGCTAGTATTTTTGGAAGGCGGCTAGCACAGTTCAACCCTCTTATCACTCTTATGGCAGGCTTGCTCTAAAGAGCATAACACACCCATAGTGTACACCAGCCATTGTCAAACACCGTTCCAAGGAACCCTGGGGCTCCATCAGCGGTTGCTAGGGGTTCCTTGACCTGTGGCTGATTGACCTACTATTGGATAATGCTTGCATAGTTCTGGGGCCATCACCACTTGGCATAGCCAGTTGCATGATACCAATGGTCTTTTTATTTGTCTGTACGGGTGACATTTTTCCTATTGGCAAACCAATATAACAGGCATTTGTCCCAAAAGAATTGGTCTTTGGGAGGGCTGAGGGTCCTCCATGAATTGGAAATGAATTCAAAGGTTCCTCTGAAGTAACAAAAAGGTTGATAATGGTTCAGATCAGCATTTTCCTGTCTTGGTCCAATACACAGCTGTATCTCTGCAGCACTGTATGGAGATATCTGGGATTCCTGCCTTTAACATAGCAAACATTCCAACCGCATCATAAGTGTTCTTCTCTCATTTCACTAACTGCAATACTTAGAAATGCTCTTTGTCATTCCAATGGGATTTGTACCTGCCTGAACAGAACAATTTCAACATAGCAAGAACTATAAATGTCTAATCATCCATTAACATAAACCTATGGTACCTGAACTACGGAGGCTGTCAGTGTTAACTACTTCCTGAAAATACTACTAGCTGCCATGCTGACCGTGTACTGTAGCTTCAAGACTTTTTGTATACTTGGTGCAGAGAAAGTATACAGACAAAGACAGTCAGAATCCTCTAAATCCTTGCTCCAAATCAGGGATTCATAATATGAAAGTCAGAGGTTCAGCATGACAGCCAAGCAACCAGTGCTTTAAGAAGGATATACAGTAACAGTATTGGCAACCTCAATGTTTTTCTCATGACGCATTTTCATTAAGTGACAGAGTTGATCTGAATTTTTTTAAATTCAATTTTCTGTAATCCATTGCAACCTTGATGGGTTGGTGGCTTCCTAAGGTCACATGATCCAATGCAGGACACATTCCTCCCTCTTTCTCCCTAATGCTCGAAGCTCCAAAACACTTGAGGAGCAAAAATTAATTATTCTCAATAGAGATGGTTCACATCTCCACTCCAAGTTGCCTAAAGCTAAACGCCTGAAGCTCAGACAAGTTCTGGATCTTTTTTTGTAGCTCAAATTGGGCAGATTTGTGCATTTTTTGGCGCATTTTTATTCACATGGTAATGAATGGAAATGCGCGATGTGCATGGTTTTG